>NC_086319.1:395263695-395308695 GCF_036172605.1 Pelobates fuscus | reverse complement strand
TTATTCTCACACAGAACAAATATTATCCTAATATATATAAATATATATATATATATATATATATATCAAAAGAGTTTTAAGCGCAAGTTCCTCGTGTTACATTCAGGTGAAAGCTGCTAGCGTGTCAAGTGACCACCAACAGGTGCAAACACAAGATAACAATTCACCACCAGCATAGGGAAAGTGCTGTGCCCAGTATTCAGCATTCAAATGCTGCCTCTAGGAAATCAATTCATGAACCTGTTTTGACTGTGAGTAAAGCAAAAAATAAAGGAGGAACCCTTAAAATGACACGCTAAATTAACAAGAGGACTCTATTTTTGGGTCCCGACCCCCAGGTTAAAAACCACAGAATTCATTTGAAACAGTCAGGAATCCTGCAGCATGTCAATTTTACCTACTGTAGATCAGCAGGACTTTTCCAGTTTTGGCCATCAACATAATGAAATAATCCAAGTACGGGATATATAGATAATATATGCTAAGCATGCTAAGCATGGGGCGTGTGCCTTGCGCTTTTTATCCACCTCTGGTATGACAAGAGATCTGTGCTTATTCTTCTCCAAAGCAAAAGCAGCATGACCCCGACGTGATTTGAACACGCAACCTTCTGATCTGGAGTCAGACGCGCTACCGTTGAGCCACAAGGCCTCACTGTGCAGGTCCCAGTGGTCGTCAACAGAGTAGCCAACAAAGGTAGGTTATTTCCCCCAAACGACATAAAATTAGATAGATTCTGACATATTAAATATTCAGCCTAAAGAGGAAAGAAAATAAGTACTTTTCTTTTCAGCACAATACCACTGTAATTGAAGGCAAAGCCAAACAGAAAGGCACCAGCTAGCCAGTTTCTGTGTTTGCGGCAATGTGAAGCCATACCGGTTTAATTACATTACAATGGAACATGCAAATGCTGGGGTGAATCGTGCATGGTGTGGAATTCTGCACGTGACTTACTCTTTGCTAGCTTTATATTTAGGACAATTTGTGGCCTCTTTCAAGTGAGAAGAAAGATGTTAAATTCTCTTCCTAAAGAAGGTGTTTTATGGCATTCAGTAGATGTATTTGAGGATGGCCTCGATGTTCTTGTGGCAAAGCTGGAAACTATGCCACTATAGTATCTAAAGTGGGTATTGTGACACAGCTTGTTGATCCAAGGAGAAATCGGAAATGCAAATATGGAGTTCTAAAGGAATCCTGCTTCCCAATTTGGGGCACAATTGAAAATGACTTCAGGTCTTTCATTTTTTTCCCTTTCTCCTTCATTTGGAACAACAAGGGGAAGAAGGGTGGGTGAATGGTTGAACCTGAGTCTTCTTTTTATCCTGAATTACTTTAGTAACTTTCTGTGATACTGTTCCATGTTTAAAGATCAAAGGAGTATGAAACAAGTGCATTTCCAAGCCTACGTAAGTTGCACCTTGTGGCAAATAAGGAAGCGGTATTCAAACGGCGTGATGCGTTTATGGAAGAAAAAAGGAGCTTGATGGCAGCGGTGGGATTCGAACCCACGCCCCCGAAGAGACTGGAGCCTTAATCCAGCGCCTTAGACCGCTCGGCCACGCTACCTGCGCATGTTTCTGGCGGCTGTGTACTCACAACACGCACGCCATTTGGCAGCGTTCTGATCATTTCATTTTCTTTCTTGTCAAAAGGTTGCAAGTCCCGACAATATCTTTCCACACTCATGTGGCACTGCTGGCGGCATAGCTCATTTAGAGCGCCTTCACCTCTACAGGACGGCAAAAATACAAGAAAACTAGATCAATTCTAAAATATTACACATCCCCCTCTATTTATTCTCACACAGAACAAATATTATCCTAATATATATAAATATATATATATATATATATATATATATATATATATATATCAAAAGAGTTTGAAGCGCAAGTTCCTCGTGTTACATTCAGGTGAAAGCTGCTAGCGTGTCAAATGACCACCAACAGGTGCAAACACAAGATAACAATTCACCACCAGCATAGGGAAAGTGCTGTGCCCAGTATTCAGCATTCAAATGCTGCCTCTAGGAAATCAATTCATGAACCTGTTTTGACTGGGAGTAAAGCAAAAAAAAAAAGAAGGAACCCTTAAAATGACACGCTAAATTAACAAGAGGACTCTATTTTTGGGTCCCGACCCCCAGGTTAAAAACCACAGAATTCATTTGAAACAGTCAGGAATCCTGCAGCATGTCAATTTTACCTACTGTAGATCAGCAGGACTTTTTCAGTTTTGTCCATCAACATAATGAAATAATCCAAGTACGGGATATATAGATAATATATGCTAAGCATGCTAAGAATGGGGCGTGTGCCTTGCGCTTTTTATCCAACTCTGGTATGACAAGAGATCTGTGCTTATTCTTCTCCAAAGCAAAAGCAGCATGACCCCGACGTGATTTGAACACGCAACCTTCTGATCTGGAGTCAGACGCGCTACCGTTGCGCCAAGAGGTCTCACTGTGCAGGTGGGGTGGTCGTCAACAGAGTAGCCAACAAAGGTAGGTTATTTCCCCCAACCGACATAAAATTAGATAGATTCTGACATATTAAATATTCAGCCTAAAGAGGAAAGAAAATAAGTACTTTTCTTTTCAGCACAATACCACTGTAATTGAAGGCAAAGCCAAACAGAAAGGCACCAGCTAGCCAGTTTCTGTGTTTGCGGCAATGTGAAGCCATACCGGTTTAATTACATTACAATGGAACATGCAAATGCTGGGGTGAATCGTGCATGGTGTGGAATTCTGCACGTGACTTACTCTTTGCTAGCTTTATATTTAGGACAATTTGTGGCCTCTTTCAAGTGAGAAGAAAGATGTTAAATTCTCTTCCTAAAGAAGGTGTTTTATGGCATTCAGTAGATGTATTTGAGGATGGCCTCGATGTTCTTGTGGCAAAGCTGGAAACTATGCCACTATAGTATCTAAAGTGGGTATTGTGACACAGCTTGTTGATCCAAGGAGAAATCGGAAATGCAAATATGGAGTTCTAAAGGAATCCTGCTTCCCAATTTGGGGCACAATTGAAAATGACTTCAGGTCTTTCATTTTTTTCCCTTTCTCCTTCATTTGGAACAACAAGGGGAAGAAGGGTGGGTGAATGGTTGAACCTGAGTCTTCTTTTCATCCTGAATTACTTTTGTAACTTTCTGTGATACTGTTCCATGTTTAAAGATCAAAGGAGTATGAAACAAGTGCATTTCCAAGCCTACGTAAGTTGCACCTTGTGGCAAATAAGGAAGCGGTATTCAAACGGCGTGATGCGTTTATGGAAGAAAAAAGGAGCTTGATGGCAGCGGTGGGATTCGAACCCACGCCCCCGAAGAGACTGGAGCCTTAATCCAGCGCCTTAGACCGCTCGGCCACGCTACCTGCGCATTTTTCTGGCGGCTGTGTACTCACAACACGCACGCCATTTGGCAGCGTTCTGATCATTTCATTTTCTTTCTTGTCAAAAGGTTGCAAGTCCCGACAATATCTTTCCACACTCAAGTGGCACTGCTGGCGGCATAGCTCATTTAGAGCGCCTTCACCTCTACAGGACGGCAAAAATACAAGAAAACTAGATCAATTCTAAAATATTACACATCCCCCTCTATTTATTCTCACACAGAACAAATATTATCCTAATATATATAAATATATATATATATATATATATATCAAAAGAGTTTGAAGCGCAAGTTCCTCGTGTTACATTCAGGTGAAAGCTGCTAGCGTGTCAAATGACCACCAACAGGTGCAAACACAAGATAACAATTCACCACCAGCATAGGGAAAGTGCTGTGCCCAGTATTCAGCATTCAAATGCTGCCTCTAGGAAATCAATTCATGAACCTGTTTTGACTGGGAGTAAAGCAAAAAAAAAAGGAGGAACCCTTAAAATGACACGCTAAATTAACAAGAGGACTCTATTTTTGGGTCCCGACCCCCAGGTTAAAAACCACAGAATTCATTTGAAACAGTCAGGAATCCTGCAGCATGTCAATTTTACCTACTGTAGATCAGCAGGACTTTTCCAGTTTTGTCCATCAACATAATGAAATAATCCAAGTACGGGATATATAGATAATATATGCTAAGCATGCTAAGAATGGGGCGTGTGCCTTGCGCTTTTTATCCAACTCTGGTATGACAAGAGATCTGTGCTTATTCTTTTCCAAAGTAAAAGCAGCATGACCTCGACGTGATTTGAACACGCAACCTTCTGATCTGGAGTCAGACGCGCTACCGTTGCGCCACAAGGTCTCACTGTGCAGGTGAGAGTGGTCGTCAACAGAGTAGCCAACAAAGGTAGGTTATTTCCCCCAACGGACATAAAATTAGATAGATTCTGACATATTAAATATTCAGCCTAAAGAGGAAAGAAAATAAGTACTTTTCTTTTCAGCACAATACCACTGTAATTGAAGGCAAAGCCAAACAGAAAGGCACCAGCTAGCCAGTTTCTGTGTTTGCGGCAATGTGAAGCCATACCGGTTTAATTACATTACAATGGAACATGCAAATGCTGGGGTGAATCGTGCATGGTGTGGAATTCTCCACGTGACTTACTCTTTGCTAGCTTTATATTTAGGACAATTTGTGGCCTCTTTCAAGTGAGAAGAAAGATGTTAAATTCTCTTCCTAAAGAAGGTGTTTTATGGCATTCAGTAGATGTATTTGAGGATGGCCTCGATGTTCTTGTGGCAAAGCTGGAAACTATGCCACTATAGTATCTAAAGTGGGTATTGTGACACAGCTTGTTGATCCAAGGAGAAATCGGAAATGCAAATATGGAGTTCTAAAGGAATCCTGCTTCCCAATTTGGGGCACAATTGAAAATGACTTCAGGTCTTTCATTTTTTTTCCTTTCTCCTTCATTTGGAACAACAAGGGGAAGAAGGGTGGGTGAATGGTTGAACCTGAGGCTTCTTTTCATCCTGAATTACTTTTGTAACTTTCTGTGATACTGTTCCATGTTTAAATATCAAAGGAGTATGAAACAAGTGCATTTCCAAGCCTACGTAAGTTGCACCTTGTGGCAAATAAGGAAGCGGTATTCAAACGGCGTGATGCGTTTATGGAAGAAAAAAGGAGCTTGATGGCAGCGGTGGGATTCGAACCCACGCCCCCGAAGAAACTGGAGCCTTAATCCAGCGCCTTAGACCGCTCGGCCACGCTACCTGCGCATGTTTCCGGCGGCTGTGTACTCACAACACGCACGCCATTTGGCAGCGTTCTGATCATTTCATTTTCTTTCTTGTCAAAAGGTTGCAAGTCCCGACAATATCTTTCCACACTCATGTGGCACTGCTGGCGGCATAGGTCATTTAGAGCGCCTTCACCTCTACAGGACGGCAAAAATACAAGAAAACTAGATCAATTCTAAAATATTACACATCCCCCTCTATTTATTCTCACACAGAACAAATATTATCCTAATATATATAAATATATATATATATATATATCAAAAGAGTTTGAAGCGCAAGTTCCTCGTGTTACATTCAGGTGAATGCTGCTAGCGTGTCAAATGACCACCTACAGGTGCAAACACAAGATAACAATTCACCACCAGCATAGGGAAAGTGCTGTGCCCAGTATTCAGCATTCAAATGCTGCCTCTAGGAAATCGATTCATTAACCTGTTTTGACTGGGAGTAAAGCAAAAAAAAAAGGAGGAACCCTTGAAATGACACGCTAAATTAACAAGAGGACTCTATTTTTGGGTCCCGACCCCCAGGTTAAAAACCACAGAATTCATTTGAAACAGTCAGGAATCCTGCAGCATGTCAATTTTACCTACTGTAGATCAGCAGGACTTTTCCAGTTTTGGCCATCAACATAATGAAATAATCCAAGTACGGGATATATAGATAATATATGCTAAGCATGGGGCGTGTGCCTTGCGCTTTTTATCCAACTCTGGTATGACAAGAGATCTGTGCTTATTCTTCTCCACAGTAAATGCAGCATGACCCCGACGTGATTTGAACACGCAACCTTCTGATCTGGAGTCAGACGCGCTACCGTTGCGCCACAAGGTCTCACTGTGCAGGTCGGAGTGGTCGTCAACAGAGTAGCCAACAAAGGTAGGTTATTTCCCCCAACCGACATAAAATTAGATAGATTCTGACATATTAAATATTCAGCCTAAAGAGGAAAGAAAATAAGTACTTTTCTTTTCAGCACAATACCACTGTAATTGAAGGCAAAGCCAAACAGAAAGGCACCAGCTAGACAGTTTCTGTGTTTGCGGCAATGTGAAGCCATACCGGTTTAATTACATTACAATGGAACATGCAAATGCTGGGGTGAATCGTGCATGGTGTGGAATTCTCCACGTGACTTACTCTTTGCTAGCTTTATATTTAGGACAATTTGTGGCCTCTTTCAAGTGAGAAGAAAGATGTTAAATTCTCTTCCTAAAGAAGGTGTTTTATGGCATTCAGTAGATGTATTTGAGGATGGCCTCGATGTTCTTGTGGCAAAGCTGGAGACTATGCCACTATAGTATCTAAAGTGGGTATTGTGACACAGCTTGTTGATCCAAGGAGAAATCAGAAATGCAAATATGGAGTTCTAAAGGAATCCTGCTTCCCAATTTGGGGCACAATTGAAAATGACTTCAGGTCTTTCATTTTTTTTCCTTTCTCCTTCATTTGGAACAACAAGGGGAAGAAGGGTGGGTGAATGATTGAACCTGAGTCTTCTTTTCATCCTGAATTACTTTTGTAACTTTCTGTGATACTGTTCCATGTTTAAAGATCAAAGGAGTATGAAACAAGTGCATTTCCAAGCCTACGTAAGTTGCACCTTGTGGCAAATAAGGAAGCGGTATTCAAACGGCGTGATGCGTTTATGGAAGAAAAAAGGAGCTTGATGGCAGCGGTGGGATTCGAACCCACGCCCCCGAAGAGACTGGAGCCTTAATCCAGCGCCTTAGACTGCTCGGCCACGCTACCTGCGCATGTTTTCGGCGGCTGTGTACTCACAACATGCACGCCATTTGGCAGCGTTCTGATCATTTCATTTTCTTTCTTGTCAAAAGGTTGCAAGTCCCGACAATATCTTTCCACACTCATGTGGCACTGCTGGCGGCATAGCTCATTTAGAGCGCCTTCACCTCTACAGGACGGCAAAAATACAAGAAAACTAGATCAATTCTAAAATATTACACATCCCCCTCTATTTATTCTCACACAGAACAAATATTATCCTAATATATATAAATATATATATATATATATCAAAAGAGTTTGAAGCGCAAGTTCCTCGTGTTACATTCAGGTGAAAGCTGCTAGCGTGTCAAATGACCACCAACAGGTGCAAACACAAGATAACAATTCACCACCAGCATAGGGAAAGTGCTGTGCCCAGTATTCAGCATTCAAATGCTGCCTCTAGGAAATCAATTCATGAACCTGTTTTGACTGGGAGTAAAGCAAAAAATAAAGGAGGAACCCTTAAAATGACACGCTAAATTAACAAGAGGACTCTATTTTTGGGTCCCGACCCCGAGGTTAAAAACCACAGAATTCATTTGAAACAGTCAGGAATCCTGCAGCATGTCAATTTTACCTACTGTAGATCAGCAGGACTTTTCCAGTTTTGGCCATCAACATAATGAAATAATCCAAGTACGGGATATATAGATAATATATGCTAAGCATGCTAAGAATGGGGCGTGTGCCTTGCGCTTTTTATCCAACTCTGGTATGACAAGAGATCTGTGCTTATTCTTCTCCAAAGCAAAAGCAGCATGACCCCGACGTGATTTGAACACGCAACCTTCTGATCTGGAGTCAGACGCGCTACCGTTGCGCCACGAGGTCTCACTGTGCAGGTGGGAGTGGTCGTCAACAGAGTAGCCAACAAAGGTAGGTTATTTCCCCCAACCGACATAAAATTAGATAGATTCTGACATATTAAATATTCAGCCTAAAGAGGAAAGAAAATAAGTACTTTTCTTTTCAGCACAATACCACTGTAATTGAAGGCAAAGCCAAACAGAAAGGCACCAGCTAGCCAGTTTCTGTGTTTGCGGCAATGTGAAGCCATACCGGTTTAATTACATTACAATGGAACATGCAAATGCTGGGGTGAATCGTGGATGGTGTGGAATTCTCCACGTGACTTACTCTTTGCTAGCTTTATATTTAGGACAATTTGTGGCCTCTTTCAAGTGAGAAGAAAGATGTTAAATTCTCTTCCTAAAGAAGGTGTTTTATGGCATTCAGTAGATGTATTTGAGGATGGCCTCGATGTTCTTGTGGCAAAGCTGGAAACTATGCCACTATAGTATCTAAAGTGGGTATTGTGACACAGCTTGTTGATCCAAGGAGAAATCGGAAATGCAAATATGGAGTTCTAAAGGAATCCTGCTTCCCAATTTGGGGCACAATTGAAAATGACTTCAGGTCTTTCATTTTTTTTCCTTTCTCCTTCATTTGGAACAACAAGGGGAAGAATGGTTGAACCTGAGTCTTCTTTTCATCCTGAATTACTTTTGTATCTTTCTGTGATACTGTTCCATGTTTAAAGATCAAAGGAGTATGAAACAAGTGCATTTCCAAGCCTACGTAAGTTGCACCTTGTGGCAAATAAGGAAGCGGTATTCAAACGGCGTGATGCGTTTATGGAAGAAAAAAGGAGCTTGATGGCAGCGGTGGGATTCGAACCCACGCCCCCGAAGAGACTGGAGCCTTAATCCAGCGCCTTAGACCGGTCGGCCACGCTACCTGCGCATGTTTCCGGCGGCTGTGTACTCACAACACGCACGCCATTTGGCAGCGTTCTGATCATTTCATTTTCTTTCTTGTCAAAAGGTTGCAAGTCCCGACAATATCTTTCCACACTCATGTGGCACTGCTGGCGGCATAGGTCATTTAGAGCGCCTTCACCTCTACAGGACGGCAAAAATACAAGAAAACTAGATCAATTCTAAAATATTACACATCCCCCTCTATTTATTCTCACACAGAACAAATATTATCCTAATATATATAAATATATATATATATATATATATATATCAAAAGAGTTTGAAGCGCAAGTTCCTCGTGTTACATTCAGGTGAAAGCTGCTAGCGTGTCAAATGACCACCAACAGGTGCAAACACAAGATAACAATTCACCACCAGCATAGGGAAAGTGCTGTGCCCAGTATTCAGCATTCAAATGCTGCCTCTAGGAAATCAATTCATGAACCTGTTTTGACTGGGAGTAAAGCAAAAAAAAAAAGAAGGAACCCTTAAAATGACACGCTAAATTAACAAGAGGACTCTATTTTTGGGTCCCGACCCCCAGGTTAAAAACCACAGAATTCATTTGAAACATTCAGGAATCCTGCAGCATGTCAATTTTACCTACTGTAGATCAGCAGGACTTTTTCAGTTTTGGCCATCAACATAATGAAATAATCCAAGTACGGGATATATAGATAATATATGCTAAGCATGCTAAGAATGGGGCGTGTGCCTTGCGCTTTTTATCCAACTCTGGTATGACAAGAGATCTGTGCTTATTCTTCTCCAAAGCAAAAGCAGCATGACCCCGACGTGATTTGAACACGCAACCTTCTGATCTGGAGTCAGACGCGCTACCGTTGCGCCACGAGGTCTCACTGTGCAGGTGGGAGTGGTCGTCAACAGAGTAGCCAACAAAGGTAGGTTATTTCCCCCAACCGACATAAAATTAGATAGATTCTGACATATTAAATATTCAGCCTAAAGAGGAAAGAAAATAAGTACTTTTCTTTTCAGCACAATACCACTGTAATTGAAGGCAAAGCCAAACAGAAAGGCACCAGCTAGCCAGTTTCTGTGTTTGCGGCAATGTGAAGCCATACCGGTTTAATTACATTACAATGGAACATGCAAATGCTGGGGTGAATCGTGCATGGTGTGGAATTCTCCACGTGACTTACTCTTTGCTAGCTTTATATTTAGGACAATTTGTGGCCTCTTTCAAGTGAGAAGAAAGATGTTAAATTCTCTTCCTAAAGAAGGTGTTTTATGGCATTCAGTAGATGTATTTGAGGATGGCCTCGATGTTCTTGTGGCAAAGCTGGAAACTATGCCACTATAGTATCTAAAGTGGGTATTGTGACACAGCTTGTTGATCCAAGGAGAAATCGGAAATGCAAATATGGAGTTCTAAAGGAATCCTGCTTCCCAATTTGGGGCACAATTGAAAATGACTTCAGGTCTTTCATTTTTTTTCCTTTCTCCTTCATTTGGAACAACAAGGGGAAGAAGGGTGGGTGAATGGTTGAAAATGAGTCTTCTTTTCATCCTGAATTACTTTTGTAACTTTCTGTGATACTGTTCCATGTTTAAATATCAAAGGAGTATGAAACAAGTGCATTTCCAAGCCTACGTAAGTTGCACCTTGTGGCAAATAAGGAAGCGGTATTCAAACGGTGTGATGCGTTTATGGAAGAAAAAAAGGGCTTGATGGCAGCGGTGGGATTCGAACCCACGCCCCCGAAGAGACTGGAGCCTTAATCCAGCGCCTTAGACCGCTCGGCCACGCTACCTGCGCATGTTTCCGGCGGCTGTGTACTCACAACACGCACGCCATTTGGCAGCGTTCTGATCATTTCATTTTCTTTCTTGTCAAAAGGTTGCAAGTCCCGACAATATCTTTCCACACTCATGTGGCACTGCTGGCGGCATAGGTCATTTAGAGCGCCTTCACCTCTACAGGACGGCAAAAATACAAGAAAACTAGATCAATTCTAAAATATTACACATCCCCCTCTATTTATTCTCACACAGAACAAATATTATCCTAATATATATAAATATATATATATATATATATATCAAAAGAGTTTGAAGCGCAAGTTCCTCGTGTTACATTCAGGTGAAAGCTGCTAGCGTGTCAAATGACCACCAACAGGTGCAAACACAAGATAACAATTCACCACCAGCATAGGGAAAGTGCTGTGCCCAGTATTCAGCATTCAAATGCTGCCTCTAGGAAATCAATTCATGAACCTGTTTTGACTGGGAGTAAAGCAAAAAAAAAAGGAGGAACCCTTAAAATGACACGCTAAATTAACAAGAGGACTCTATTTTTGGGTCCCGACCCCCAGGTTAAAAACCACAGAATTCATTTGAAACAATCAGGAATCCTGCAGCATGTCAATTTTACCTACTGTAGATCAGCAGGACTTTTCCAGTTTTGGCCATCAACATAATGAAATAATCCAAGTACGGGATATATAGATAATATATGCTAAGCATGCTAAGAATGGGGCGTGTGCCTTGCGCTTTTTATCCAACTCTGGTATGACAAGAGATCTGTGCTTATTCTTCTCCAAAGCAAAAGCAGCATGACCCCGACGTGATTTGAACACGCAACCTTCTGATCTGGAGTCAGACGCGCTACCGTTGCGCCACAAGGTCTCAGTGTGCAGGTGGGAGTGGTCGTCAACAGAGTAGCCAACAAAGGTAGGTTATTTCCCCCAACCGACATAAAATTAGATAGATTCTGACATATTAAATATTCAGCCTAAAGAGGAAAGAAAATAAGTACTTTTCTTTTCAGCACAATACCACTGTAATTGAAGGCAAAGCCAAACAGAAAGGCACCAGCTAGCCAGTTTCTGTGTTTGCGGCAATGTGAAGCCATACCGGTTTAATTACATTACAATGGAACATGCAAATGCTGGGGTGAATCGTGCATGGTGTGGAATTCTCCACGTGACTTACTCTTTGCTAGCTTTATATTTAGGACAATTTGTGGCCTCTTTCAAGTGAGAAGAAAGATGTTAAATTCTCTTCCTAAAGAAGGTGTTTTATGGCATTCAGTAGATGTATTTGAGGATGGCCTCGATGTTCTTGTGGCAAAGCTGGAAACTATGCCACTATAGTATCTAAAGTGGGTATTGTGACACAGCTTGTTGATCCAAGGAGAAATCGGAAATGCAAATATGGAGTTCTAAAGGAATCCTGCTTCCCAATTTGGGGCACAATTGAAAATGACTTCAGGTCTTTCATTTTTTTTCCTTTCTCCTTCATTTGGAACAACAAGGGGAAGAATGGTTGAACCTGAGTCTTCTTTTCATCCTGAATTACTTTTGTATCTTTCTGTGATACTGTTCCATGTTTAAAGATCAAATGAGTATGAAACAAGTGCATTTCCAAGCCTACGTAAGTTGCACCTTGTGGCAAATAAGGAAGCGGTATTCAAACGGCGTGATGCGTTTATGGAAGAAAAAAGGAGCTTGATGGCAGCGGTGGGATTCGAACCCACGCCCCCGAAGAGACTGGAGCCTTAATCCAGCGCCTTAGACCGGTCGGCCACGCTACCTGCGCATGTTTCCGGCGGCTGTGTACTCACAACACGCACGCCATTTGGCAGCGTTCTGATCATTTCATTTTCTTTCTTGTCAAAAGGTTGCAAGTCCCGACAATATCTTTCCACACTCATGTGGCACTGCTGGCGGCATAGGTCATTTAGAGCGCCTTCACCTCTACAGGACGGCAAAAATACAAGAAAACTAGATCAATTCTAAAATATTACACATCCCCCTCTATTTATTCTCACACAGAACAAATATTATCCTAATATATATAAATATATATATATATATATATATCAAAAGAGTTTGAAGCGCAAGTTCCTCGTGTTACATTCAGGTGAAAGCTGCTAGCGTGTCAAATGACCACCAACAGGTGCAAACACAAGATAACAATTCACCACCAGCATAGGGAAAGTGCTGTGCCCAGTATTCAGCATTCAAATGCTGCCTCTAGGAAATCAATTCATGAACCTGTTTTGACTGGGAGTAAAGCAAAAAAAAAAAGAAGGAACCCTTAAAATGACACGCTAAATTAACAAGAGGACTCTATTTTTGGGTCCCGACCCCCAGGTTAAAAACCACAGAATTCATTTGAAACATTCAGGAATCCTGCAGCATGTCAATTTTACCTACTGTAGATCAGCAGGACTTTTTCAGTTTTGGCCATCAACATAATGAAATAATCCAAGTACGGGATATATAGATAATATATGCTAAGCATGCTAAGAATGGGGCGTGTGCCTTGCGCTTTTTATCCAACTCTGGTATGACAAGAGATCTGTGCTTATTCTTCTCCAAAGCAAAAGCAGCATGACCCCGACGTGATTTGAACACGCAACCTTCTGATCTGGAGTCAGACGCGCTACCGTTGCGCCACGAGGTCTCACTGTGCAGGTGGGAGTGGTCGTCAACAGAGTAGCCAACAAAGGTAGGTTATTTCCCCCAACCGACATAAAATTAGATAGATTCTGACATATTAAATATTCAGCCTAAAGAGGAAAGAAAATAAGTACTTTTCTTTTCAGCACAATACCACTGTAATTGAAGGCAAAGCCAAACAGAAAGGCACCAGCTAGCCAGTTTCTGTGTTTGCGGCAATGTGAAGCCATACCGGTTTAATTACATTACAATGGAACATGCAAATGCTGGGGTGAATCGTGCATGGTGTGGAATTCTCCACGTGACTTACTCTTTGCTAGCTTTATATTTAGGACAATTTGTGGCCTCTTTCAAGTGAGAAGAAAGATGTTAAATTCTCTTCCTAAAGAAGGTGTTTTATGGCATTCAGTAGATGTATTTGAGGATGGCCTCGATGTTCTTGTGGCAAAGCTGGAAACTATGCCACTATAGTATCTAAAGTGGGTATTGTGACACAGCTTGTTGATCCAAGGAGAAATCGGAAATGCAAATATGGAGTTCTAAAGGAATCCTGCTTCCCAATTTGGGGCACAATTGAAAATGACTTCAGGTCTTTCATTTTTTTTTCCTTTCTCCTTCATTTGGAACAACAAGGGGAAGAAGGGTGGGTGAATGGTTGAACCTGAGTCTTCTTTTCATCCTGAATTACTTTTGTAACTTTCTGTGATACTGTTCCATGTTTAAATATCAAAGGAGTATGAAACAAGTGCATTTCCAAGCCTACGTAAGTTGCACCTTGTGGCAAATAAGGAAGCGGTATTCAAACGGTGTGATGCGTTTATGGAAGAAAAAAAGGGCTTGATGGCAGCGGTGGGATTCGAACCCACGCCCCCGAAGAGACTGGAGCCTTAATCCAGCGCCTTAGACCGCTCGGCCACGCTACCTGCGCATGTTTCCGGCGGCTGTGTACTCACAACACGCACGCCATTTGGCAGCGTTCTGATCATTTCATTTTCTTTCTTGTCAAAAGGTTGCAAGTCCCGACAATATCTTTCCACACTCATGTGGCACTGCTGGCGGCATAGGTCATTTAGAGCGCCTTCACCTCTACAGGACGGCAAAAATACAAGAAAACTAGATCAATTCTAAAATATTACACATCCCCCTCTATTTATTCTCACACAGAACAAATATTATCCTAATATATATAAATATATATATATATATATATATATATATATATCAAAAGAGTTTGAAGCGCAAGTTCCTCGTGTTACATTCAGGTGAAAGCTGCTAGCGTGTCAAATGACCACCAACAGGTGCAAACACAAGATAACAATTCACCACCAGCATAGGGAAAGTGCTGTGCCCAGTATTCAGCATTCAAATGCTGCCTCTAGGAAATCAATTCATGAACCTGTTTTGACTGGGAGTAAAGCAAAAAAAAAAGGAGGAACCCTTAAAATGACACGCTAAATTAACAAGAGGACTCTATTTTTGGGTCCCGACCCCCAGGTTAAAAACCACAGAATTCATTTGAAACAATCAGGAATCCTGCAGCATGTCAATTTTACCTACTGTAGATCAGCAGGACTTTTCCAGTTTTGGCCATCAACATAATGAAATAATCCAAGTACGGGATATATAGATAATATATGCTAAGCATGCTAAGAATGGGGCGTGTGCCTTGCGCTTTTTATCCAACTCTGGTATGACAAGAGATCTGTGCTTATTCTTCTCCAAAGCAAAAGCAGCATGACCCCGACGTGATTTGAACACGCAACCTTCTGATCTGGAGTCAGACGCGCTACCGTTGCGCCACGAGGTCTCACTGTGCAGGTGGGAGTGGTCGTCAACAGAGTAGCCAACAAAGGTAGGTTATTTCCCCCAACCGACATAAAATTAGATAGATTCTGACATATTAAATATTCAGCCTAAAGAGGAAAGAAAATAAGTACTTTTCTTTTCAGCACAATACCACTGTAATTGAAGGCAAAGCCAAACAGAAAGGCACCAGCTAGCCAGTTTCTGTGTTTGCGGCAATGTGAAGCCATACCGGTTTAATTACATTACAATGGAACATGCAAATGCTGGGGTGAATCGTGCATGGTGTGGAATTCTCCACGTGACTTACTCTTTGCTAGCTTTATATTTAGGACAATTTGTGGCCTCTTTCAAGTGAGAAGAAAGATGTTAAATTCTCTTCCTAAAGAAGGTGTTTTATGGCATTCAGTAGATGTATTTGAGGATGGCCTCGATGTTCTTGTGGCAAAGCTGGAAACTATGCCACTATAGTATCTAAAGTGGGTATTGTGACACAGCTTGTTGATCCAAGGAGAAATCGGAAATGCAAATATGGAGTTCTAAAGGAATCCTGCTTCCCAATTTGGGGCACAATTGAAAATGACTTCAGGTCTTTCATTTTTTTTCCTTTCTCCTTCATTTGGAACAACAAGGGGAAGAATGGTTGAACCTGAGTCTTCTTTTCATCCTGAATTACTTTTGTATCTTTCTGTGATACTGTTCCATGTTTAAAGATCAAAGGAGTATGAAACAAGTGCATTTCCAAGCCTACGTAAGTTGCACCTTGTGGCAAATAAGGAAGCGGTATTCAAACGGCGTGATGCGTTTATGGAAGAAAAAAGGAGCTTGATGGCAGCGGTGGGATTCGAACCCACGCCCCCGAAGAGACTGGAGCCTTAATCCAGCGCCTTAGACCGGTCGGCCACGCTACCTGCGCATGTTTCCGGCGGCTGTGTACTCACAACACGCACGCCATTTGGCAGCGTTCTGATCATTTCATTTTCTTTCTTGTCAAAAGGTTGCAAGTCCCGACAATATCTTTCCACACTCATGTGGCACTGCTGGCGGCATAGGTCATTTAGAGCGCCTTCACCTCTACAGGACGGCAAAAATACAAGAAAACTAGATCAATTCTAAAATATTACACATCCCCCTCTATTTATTCTCACACAGAACAAATATTATCCTAATATATATAAATATATATATATATATATATATCAAAAGAGTTTGAAGCGCAAGTTCCTCGTGTTACATTCAGGTGAAAGCTGCTAGCGTGTCAAATGACCACCAACAGGTGCAAACACAAGATAACAATTCACCACCAGCATAGGGAAAGTGCTGTGCCCAGTATTCAGCATTCAAATGCTGCCTCTAGGAAATCAATTCATGAACCTGTTTTGACTGGGAGTAAAGCAAAAAAAAAAAGAAGGAACCCTTAAAATGACACGCTAAATTAACAAGAGGACTCTATTTTTGGGTCCCGACCCCCAGGTTAAAAACCACAGAATTCATTTGAAACATTCAGGAATCCTGCAGCATGTCAATTTTACCTACTGTAGATCAGCAGGACTTTTTCAGTTTTGGCCATCAACATAATGAAATAATCCAAGTACGGGATATATAGATAATATATGCTAAGCATGCTAAGAATGGGGCGTGTGCCTTGCGCTTTTTATCCAACTCTGGTATGACAAGAGATCTGTGCTTATTCTTCTCCAAAGCAAAAGCAGCATGACCCCGACGTGATTTGAACACGCAACCTTCTGATCTGGAGTCAGACGCGCTACCGTTGCGCCACGAGGTCTCACTGTGCAGGTGGGAGTGGTCGTCAACAGAGTAGCCAACAAAGGTAGGTTATTTCCCCCAACCGACATAAAATTAGATAGATTCTGACATATTAAATATTCAGCCTAAAGAGGAAAGAAAATAAGTACTTTTCTTTTCAGCACAATACCACTGTAATTGAAGGCAAAGCCAAACAGAAAGGCACCAGCTAGCCAGTTTCTGTGTTTGCGGCAATGTGAAGCCATACCGGTTTAATTACATTACAATGGAACATGCAAATGCTGGGGTGAATCGTGCATGGTGTGGAATTCTCCACGTGACTTACTCTTTGCTAGCTTTATATTTAGGACAATTTGTGGCCTCTTTCAAGTGAGAAGAAAGATGTTAAATTCTCTTCCTAAAGAAGGTGTTTTATGGCATTCAGTAGATGTATTTGAGGATGGCCTCGATGTTCTTGTGGCAAAGCTGGAAACTATGCCACTATAGTATCTAAAGTGGGTATTGTGACACAGCTTGTTGATCCAAGGAGAAATCGGAAATGCAAATATGGAGTTCTAAAGGAATCCTGCTTCCCAATTTGGGGCACAATTGAAAATGACTTCAGGTCTTTCATTTTTTTTCCTTTCTCCTTCATTTGGAACAACAAGGGGAAGAAGGGTGGGTGAATGGTTGAACCTGAGTCTTCTTTTCATCCTGAATTACTTTTGTAACTTTCTGTGATACTGTTCCATGTTTAAATATCAAAGGAGTATGAAACAAGTGCATTTCCAAGCCTACGTAAGTTGCACCTTGTGGCAAATAAGGAAGCGGTATTCAAACGGTGTGATGCGTTTATGGAAGAAAAAAAGGGCTTGATGGCAGCGGTGGGATTCGAACCCACGCCCCCGAAGAGACTGGAGCCTTAATCCAGCGCCTTAGACCGCTCGGCCACGCTACCTGCGCATGTTTCCGGCGGCTGTGTACTCACAACACGCACGCCATTTGGCAGCGTTCTGATCATTTCATTTTCTTTCTTGTCAAAAGGTTGCAAGTCCCGACAATATCTTTCCACACTCATGTGGCACTGCTGGCGGCATAGGTCATTTAGAGCGCCTTCACCTCTACAGGACGGCAAAAATACAAGAAAACTAGATCAATTCTAAAATATTACACATCCCCCTCTATTTATTCTCACACAGAACAAATATTATCCTAATATATATAAATATATATATATATATATATATCAAAAGAGTTTGAAGCGCAAGTTCCTCGTGTTACATTCAGGTGAAAGCTGCTAGCGTGTCAAATGACCACCAACAGGTGCAAACACAAGATAACAATTCACCACCAGCATAGGGAAAGTGCTGTGCCCAGTATTCAGCATTCAAATGCTGCCTCTAGGAAATCAATTCATGAACCTGTTTTGACTGGGAGTAAAGCAAAAAAAAAAGGAGGAACCCTTAAAATGACACGCTAAATTAACAAGAGGACTCTATTTTTGGGTCCCGACCCCCAGGTTAAAAACCACAGAATTCATTTGAAACAATCAGGAATCCTGCAGCATGTCAATTTTACCTACTGTAGATCAGCAGGACTTTTCCAGTTTTGGCCATCAACATAATGAAATAATCCAAGTACGGGATATATAGATAATATATGCTAAGCATGCTAAGAATGGGGCGTGTGCCTTGCGCTTTTTATCCAACTCTGGTATGACAAGAGATCTGTGCTTATTCTTCTCCAAAGCAAAAGCAGCATGACCCCGACGTGATTTGAACACGCAACCTTCTGATCTGAAGTCAGACGCGCTACCGTTGCGCCACAAGGTCTCAGTGTGCAGGTGGGAGTGGTCGTCAACAGAGTAGCCAACAAAGGTAGGTTATTTCCCCCAACCGACATAAAATTAGATAGATTCTGACATATTAAATATTCAGCCTAAAGAGGAAAGAAAATAAGTACTTTTCTTTTCAGCACAATACCACTGTAATTGAAGGCAAAGCCAAACAGAAAGGCACCAGCTAGCCAGTTTCTGTGTTTGCGGCAATGTGAAGCCATACCGGTTTAATTACATTACAATGGAACATGCAAATGCTGGGGTGAATCGTGCATGGTGTGGAATTCTCCACGTGACTTACTCTTTGCTAGCTTTATATTTAGGACAATTTGTGGCCTCTTTCAAGTGAGAAGAAAGATGTTAAATTCTCTTCCTAAAGAAGGTGTTTTATGGCATTCAGTAGATGTATTTGAGGATGGCCTCGATGTTCTTGTGGCAAAGCTGGAAACTATGCCACTATAGTATCTAAAGTGGGTATTGTGACACAGCTTGTTGATCCAAGGAGAAATCGGAAATGCAAATATGGAGTTCTAAAGGAATCCTGCTTCCCAATTTGGGGCACAATTGAAAATGACTTCAGGTCTTTCATTTTTTTTCCTTTCTCCTTCATTTGGAACAACAAGGGGAAGAATGGTTGAACCTGAGTCTTCTTTTCATCCTGAATTACTTTTGTATCTTTCTGTGATACTGTTCCATGTTTAAAGATCAAAGGAGTATGAAACAAGTGCATTTCCAAGCCTACGTAAGTTGCACCTTGTGGCAAATAAGGAAGCGGTATTCAAACGGCGTGATGCGTTTATGGAAGAAAAAAGGAGCTTGATGGCAGCGGTGGGATTCGAACCCACGCCCCCGAAGAGACTGGAGCCTTAATCCAGCGCCTTAGACCGGTCGGCCACGCTACCTGCGCATGTTTCCGGCGGCTGTGTACTCACAACACGCACGCCATTTGGCAGCGTTCTGATCATTTCATTTTCTTTCTTGTCAAAAGGTTGCAAGTCCCGACAATATCTTTCCACACTCATGTGGCACTGCTGGCGGCATAGGTCATTTAGAGCGCCTTCACCTCTACAGGACGGCAAAAATACAAGAAAACTAGATCAATTCTAAAATATTACACATCCCCCTCTATTTATTCTCACACAGAACAAATATTATCCTAATATATATAAATATATATATATATATATATATCAAAAGAGTTTGAAGCGCAAGTTCCTCGTGTTACATTCAGGTGAAAGCTGCTAGCGTGTCAAATGACCACCAACAGGTGCAAACACAAGATAACAATTCACCACCAGCATAGGGAAAGTGCTGTGCCCAGTATTCAGCATTCAAATGCTGCCTCTAGGAAATCAATTCATGAACCTGTTTTGACTGGGAGTAAAGCAAAAAAAAAAAGAAGGAACCCTTAAAATGACACGCTAAATTAACAAGAGGACTCTATTTTTGGGTCCCGACCCCCAGGTTAAAAACCACAGAATTCATTTGAAACATTCAGGAATCCTGCAGCATGTCAATTTTACCTACTGTAGATCAGCAGGACTTTTTCAGTTTTGGCCATCAACATAATGAAATAATCCAAGTACGGGATATATAGATAATATATGCTAAGCATGCTAAGAATGGGGCGTGTGCCTTGCGCTTTTTATCCAACTCTGGTATGACAAGAGATCTGTGCTTATTCTTCTCCAAAGCAAAAGCAGCATGACCCCGACGTGATTTGAACACGCAACCTTCTGATCTGGAGTCAGACGCGCTACCGTTGCGCCACGAGGTCTCACTGTGCAGGTGGGAGTGGTCGTCAACAGAGTAGCCAACAAAGGTAGGTTATTTCCCCCAACCGACATAAAATTAGATAGATTCTGACATATTAAATATTCAGCCTAAAGAGGAAAGAAAATAAGTACTTTTCTTTTCAGCACAATACCACTGTAATTGAAGGCAAAGCCAAACAGAAAGGCACCAGCTAGCCAGTTTCTGTGTTTGCGGCAATGTGAAGCCATACCGGTTTAATTACATTACAATGGAACATGCAAATGCTGGGGTGAATCGTGCATGGTGTGGAATTCTCCACGTGACTTACTCTTTGCTAGCTTTATATTTAGGACAATTTGTGGCCTCTTTCAAGTGAGAAGAAAGATGTTAAATTCTCTTCCTAAAGAAGGTGTTTTATGGCATTCAGTAGATGTATTTGAGGATGGCCTCGATGTTCTTGTGGCAAAGCTGGAAACTATGCCACTATAGTATCTAAAGTGGGTATTGTGACACAGCTTGTTGATCCAAGGAGAAATCGGAAATGCAAATATGGAGTTCTAAAGGAATCCTGCTTCCCAATTTGGGGCACAATTGAAAATGACTTCAGGTCTTTCATTTTTTTTTCCTTTCTCCTTCATTTGGAACAACAAGGGGAAGAAGGGTGGGTGAATGGTTGAACCTGAGTCTTCTTTTCATCCTGAATTACTTTTGTAACTTTCTGTGATACTGTTCCATGTTTAAATATCAAAGGAGTATGAAACAAGTGCATTTCCAAGCCTACGTAAGTTGCACCTTGTGGCAAATAAGGAAGCGGTATTCAAACGGTGTGATGCGTTTATGGAAGAAAAAAAGGGCTTGATGGCAGCGGTGGGATTCGAACCCACGCCCCCGAAGAGACTGGAGCCTTAATCCAGCACCTTAGACCGCTCGGCCACGCTACCTGCGCATGTTTCCGGCGGCTGTGTACTCACAACACGCACGCCATTTGGCAGCGTTCTGATCATTTCATTTTCTTTCTTGTCAAAAGGTTGCAAGTCCCGACAATATCTTTCCACACTCATGTGGCACTGCTGGCGGCATAGGTCATTTAGAGCGCCTTCACCTCTACAGGACGGCAAAAATACAAGAAAACTAGATCAATTCTAAAATATTACACATCCCCCTCTATTTATTCTCACACAGAACAAATATTATCCTAATATATATAAATATATATATATATATATATATATATATATCAAAAGAGTTTGAAGCGCAAGTTCCTCGTGTTACATTCAGGTGAAAGCTGCTAGCGTGTCAAATGACCACCAACAGGTGCAAACACAAGATAACAATTCACCACCAGCATAGGGAAAGTGCTGTGCCCAGTATTCAGCATTCAAATGCTGCCTCTAGGAAATCAATTCATGAACCTGTTTTGACTGGGAGTAAAGCAAAAAAAAAAGGAGGAACCCTTAAAATGACACGCTAAATTAACAAGAGGACTCTATTTTTGGGTCCCGACCCCCAGGTTAAAAACCACAGAATTCATTTGAAACAATCAGGAATCCTGCAGCATGTCAATTTTACCTACTGTAGATCAGCAGGACTTTTTCAGTTTTGGCCATCAACATAATGAAATAATCCAAGTACGGGATATATAGATAATATATGCTAAGCATGCTAAGAATGGGGCGTGTGCCTTGCGCTTTTTATCCAACTCTGGTATGACAAGAGATCTGTGCTTATTCTTCTCCAAAGCAAAAGCAGCATGACCACGACGTGATTTGAACACGCAACCTTCTGATCTGGAGTCAGACGCGCTACCGTTGCGCCACGAGGTCTCACTGTGCAGGTGGGAGTGGTCGTCAACAGAGTAGCCAACAAAGGTAGGTTATTTCCCCCAACCGACATAAAATTAGATAGATTCTGACATATTAAATATTCAGCCTAAAGAGGAAAGAAAATAAGTACTTTTCTTTTCAGCACAATACCACTGTAATTGAAGGCAAAGCCAAACAGAAAGGCACCAGCTAGCCAGTTTCTGTGTTTGCGGCAATGTGAAGCCATACCGGTTTAATTACATTACAATGGAACATGCAAATGCTGGGGTGAATCGTGCATGGTGTGGAATTCTCCACGTGACTTACTCTTTGCTAGCTTTATATTTAGGACAATTTGTGGCCTCTTTCAAGTGAGAAGAAAGATGTTAAATTCTCTTCCTAAAGAAGTTGTTTTATGGCATTCAGTAGATGTATTTGAGGATGGCCTCGATGTTCTTGTGGCAAAGCTGGAAACTATGCCACTATAGTATCTAAAGTGGGTATTGTGACACAGCTTGTTGATCCAAGGAGAAATCGGAAATGCAAATATGGAGTTCTAAAGGAATCCTGCTTCCCAATTTGGGGCACAATTGAAAATGACTTCAGGTCTTTCATTTTTTTTCCTTTCTCCTTCATTTGGAACAACAAGGGGAAGAAGGGTGGGTGAATGGTTGAACCTGAGTCTTCTTTTCATCCTGAATTACTTTTGTAACTTTCTGTGATACTGTTCCATGTTTAAATATCAAAGGAGTATGAAACAAGTGCATTTCCAAGCCTACGTAAGTTGCACCTTGTGGCAAATAAGGAAGCGGTATTCAAACGGTGTGATGCGTTTATGGAAGAAAAAAAGGGCTTGATGGCAGCGGTGGGATTCGAACCCACGCCCCCGAAGAGACTGGAGCCTTAATCCAGCGCCTTAGACCGCTCGGCCACGCTACCTGCGCATGTTTCCGGCGGCTGTGTACTCACAACACGCACGCCATTTGGCAGCGTTCTGATCATTTCATTTCCTTTCTTGTCAAAAGGTTGCAAGTCCCGACAATATCTTTCCACACTCATGTGGCACTGCTGGCAGCATAGGTCATTTAGAGCGCCTTCACCTCTACAGGACGGCAAAAATACAAGAAAACTAGATCAATTCTAAAATATTACACATCCCCCTCTATTTATTCTCACACAGAACAAATATTATCCTAATATATATAAATATATATATATATATATATATCAAAAGAGTTTGAAGCGCAAGTTCCTCGTGTTACATTCAGGTGAAAGCTGCTAGCGTGTCAAATGACCACCAACAGGTGCAAACACAAGATAACAATTCACCACCAGCATAGGGAAAGTGCTGTGCCCAGTATTCAGCATTCAAATGCTGCCTCTAGGAAATCAATTCATGAACCTGTTTTGACTGGGAGTAAAGCAAAAAAAAAAGGAGGAACCCTTAAAATGACACGCTAAATTAACAAGAGGACTCTATTTTTGGGTCCCGACCCCCAGGTTAAAAACCACAGAATTCATTTGAAACAATCAGGAATCCTGCAGCATGTCAATTTTACCTACTGTAGATCAGCAGGACTTTTCCAGTTTTGGCCATCAACATAATGAAATAATCCAAGTACGGGATATATAGATAATATATGCTAAGCATGCTAAGAATGGGGCGTGTGCCTTGCGCTTTTTATCCAACTCTGGTATGACAAGAGATCTGTGCTTATTCTTCTCCAAAGCAAAAGCAGCATGACCCCGACGTGATTTGAACACGCAACCTTCTGATCTGGAGTCAGACGCGCTACCGTTGCGCCACAAGGTCTCAGTGTGCAGGTGGGAGTGGTCGTCAACAGAGTAGCCAACAAAGGTAGGTTATTTCCCCCAACCGACATAAAATTAGATAGATTCTGACATATTAAATATTCAGCCTAAAGAGGAAAGAAAATAAGTACTTTTCTTTTCAGCACAATACCACTGTAATTGAAGGCAAAGCCAAACAGAAAGGCACCAGCTAGCCAGTTTCTGTGTTTGCGGCAATGTGAAGCCATACCGGTTTAATTACATTACAATGGAACATGCAAATGCTGGGGTGAATCGTGCATGGTGTGGAATTCTCCACGTGACTTACTCTTTGCTAGCTTTATATTTAGGACAATTTGTGGCCTCTTTCAAGTGAGAAGAAAGATGTTAAATTCTCTTCCTAAAGAAGGTGTTTTATGGCATTCAGTAGATGTATTTGAGGATGGCCTCGATGTTCTTGTGGCAAAGCTGGAAACTATGCCACTATAGTATCTAAAGTGGGTATTGTGACACAGCTTGTTGATCCAAGGAGAAATCGGAAATGCAAATATGGAGTTCTAAAGGAATCCTGCTTCCCAATTTGGGGCACAATTGAAAATGACTTCAGGTCTTTCATTTTTTTTCCTTTCTCCTTCATTTGGAACAACAAGGGGAAGAATGGTTGAACCTGAGTCTTCTTTTCATCCTGAATTACTTTTGTATCTTTCTGTGATACTGTTCCATGTTTAAAGATCAAAGGAGTATGAAACAAGTGCATTTCCAAGCCTACGTAAGTTGCACCTTGTGGCAAATAAGGAAGCGGTATTCAAACGGCGTGATGCGTTTATGGAAGAAAAAAGGAGCTTGATGGCAGCGGTGGGATTCGAACCCACGCCCCCGAAGAGACTGGAGCCTTAATCCAGCGCCTTAGACCGCTCGGCCACGCTACCTGCGCATGTTTCCGGCGGCTGTGTACTCACAACACGCACGCCATTTGGCAGCGTTCTGATCATTTCATTTTCTTTCTTGTCAAAAGGTTGCAAGTCCCGACAATATCTTTCCACACTCATGTGGCACTGCTGGCGGCATAGGTCATTTAGAGCGCCTTCACCTCTACAGGACGGCAAAAATACAAGAAAACTAGATCAATTCTAAAATATTACACATCCCCCTCTATTTATTCTCACACAGAACAAATATTATCCTAATATATATAAATATATATATATATATATATATATATCAAAAGAGTTTGAAGCGCAAGTTCCTCGTGTTACATTCAGGTGAAAGCTGCTAGCGTGTCAAATGACCACCAACAGGTGCAAACACAAGATAACAATTCACCACCAGCATAGGGAAAGTGCTGTGCCCAGTATTCAGCATTCAAATGCTGCCTCTAGGAAATCAATTCATGAACCTGTTTTGACTGGGAGTAAAGCAAAAAAAAAGGAGGAACCCTTAAAATGACACGCTAAATTAACAAGAGGACTCTATTTTTGGGTCCCGACCCCCAGGTTAAAAACCACAGAATTCATTTTAAACAATCAGGAATCCTGCAGCATGTCAATTTTACCTACTGTAGATCAGCAGGACTTTTCCAGTTTTGGCCATCAACATAACGAAATAATCCAAGTACGGGATATATAGATAATATATGCTAAGCATGCTAAGAATGGGGCGTGTGCCTTGCGCTTTTTATCCAACTCTGGTATGACAAGAGATCTGTGCTTATTCTTCTCCAAAGCAAAAGCAGCATGACCCCGACGTGATTTGAACACGCAACCTTCTGATCTGGAGTCAGACGCGCTACCGTTGCGCCACGAGGTCTCACTGTGCAGGTGGGAGTGGTCGTCAACAGAGTAGCCAACAAAGGTAGGTTATTTCCCCCAACCGACATAAAATTAGATAGATTCTGACATATTAAATATTCAGCCTAAAGAGGAAAGAAAATAAGTACTTTTCTTTTCAGCACAATACCACTGTAATTGAAGGCAAAGCCAAACAGAAAGGCACCAGCTAGCCAGTTTCTGTGTTTGCGGCAATGTGAAGCCATACCGGTTTAATTACATTACAATGGAACATGCAAATGCTGGGGTGAATCGTGCATGGTGTGGAATTCTCCACGTGACTTACTCTTAGCTAGCTTTATATTTAGGACAATTTGTGGCCTCTTTCAAGTGAGAAGAAAGATGTTAAATTCTCTTCCTAAAGAAGGTGTTTTATGGCATTCAGTAGATGTATTTGAGGATGGCCTCGATGTTCTTGTGGCAAAGCTGGAAACTATGCCACTATAGTATCTAAAGTGGGTATTGTGACACAGCTTGTTGATCCAAGGAGAAATCGGAAATGCAAATATGGAGTTCTAAAGGAATCCTGCTTCCCAATTTGGGGCACAATTGAAAATGACTTCAGGTCTTTCATTTTTTTTCCTTTCTCCTTCATTTGGAACAACAAGGGGAAGAATGGTTGAACCTGAGTCTTCTTTTCATCCTGAATTACTTTTGTATCTTTCTGTGATACTGTTCCATGTTTAAAGATCAAAGGAGTATGAAACAAGTGCATTTCCAAGCCTACGTAAGTTGCACCTTGTGGCAAATAAGGAAGCGGTATTCAAACGGCGTGATGCGTTTATGGAAGAAAAAAGGAGCTTGATGGCAGCGGTGGGATTCAAACCCACGCCCCCGAAGAGACTGGAGCCTTAATCCAGCGCCTTAGACCGGTCGGCCACGCTACCTGCGCATGTTTCCGGCGGCTGTGTACTCACAACACGCACGCCATTTGGCAGCGTTCTGATCATTTCATTTTCTTTCTTGTCAAAAGGTTGCAAGTCCCGACAATATCTTTCCACACTCATGTGGCACTGCTGGCGGCATAGGTCATTTAGAGCGCCTTCACCTCTACAGGACGGCAAAAATACAAGAAAACTAGATCAATTCTAAAATATTACACATCCCCCTCTATTTATTCTCACACAGAACAAATATTATCCTAATATATATATAAATATATATATATATATATATATCAAAAGAGTTTGAAGCGCAAGTTCCTCGTGTTACATTCAGGTGAAAGCTGCTAGCGTGTCAAATGACCACCAACAGGTGCAAACACAAGATAACAATTCACCACCAGCATAGGGAAAGTGCTGTGCCCAGTATTCAGCATTCAAATGCTGCCTCTAGGAAATCAATTCATGAACCTGTTTTGACTGGGAGTAAAGCAAAAAAAAAAAGAAGGAACCCTTAAAATGACACGCTAAATTAACAAGAGGACTCTATTTTTGGGTCCCGACCCCCAGGTTAAAAACCACAGAATTCATTTGAAACATTCAGGAATCCTGCAGCATGTCAATTTTACCTACTGTAGATCAGCAGGACTTTTTCAGTTTTGGCCATCAACATAATGAAATAATCCAAGTACGGGATATATAGATAATATATGCTAAGCATGCTAAGAATGGGGCGTGTGCCTTGCGCTTTTTATCCAACTCTGGTATGACAAGAGATCTGTGCTTATTCTTCTCCAAAGCAAAAGCAGCATGACCCCGACGTGATTTGAACACGCAACCTTCTGATCTGGAGTCAGACGCGCTACCGTTGCGCCACGAGGTCTCACTGTGCAGGTGGGAGTGGTCGTCAACAGAGTAGCCAACAAAGGTAGGTTATTTCCCCCAACCGACATAAAATTAGATAGATTCTGACATATTAAATATTCAGCCTAAAGAGGAAAGAAAATAAGTACTTTTCTTTTCAGCACAATACCACTGTAATTGAAGGCAAAGCCAAACAGAAAGGCACCAGCTAGCCAGTTTCTGTGTTTGCGGCAATGTGAAGCCATACCGGTTTAATTACATTACAATGGAACATGCAAATGCTGGGGTGAATCGTGCATGGTGTGGAATTCTCCACGTGACTTACTCTTTGCTAGCTTTATATTTAGGACAATTTGTGGCCTCTTTCAAGTGAGAAGAAAGATGTTAAATTCTCTTCCTAAAGAAGGTGTTTTATGGCATTCAGTAGATGTATTTGAGGATGGCCTCGATGTTCTTGTGGCAAAGCTGGAAACTATGCCACTATAGTATCTAAAGTGGGTATTGTGACACAGCTTGTTGATCCAAGGAGAAATCGGAAATGCAAATATGGAGTTCTAAAGGAATCCTGCTTCCCAATTTGGGGCACAATTGAAAATGACTTCAGGTCTTTCATTTTTTTTCCTTTCTCCTTCATTTGGAACAACAAGGGGAAGAAGGGTGGGTGAATGGTTGAACCTGAGTCTTCTTTTCATCCTGAATTACTTTTGTAACTTTCTGTGATACTGTTCCATGTTTAAATATCAAAGGAGTATGAAACAAGTGCATTTCCAAGCCTACGTAAGTTGCACCTTGTGGCAAATAAGGAAGCGGTATTCAAACGGTGTGATGCGTTTATGGAAGAAAAAAAGGGCTTGATGGCAGCGGTGGGATTCGAACCCACACCCCCGAAGAGACTGGAGCCTTAATCCAGCGCCTTAGACCGCTCGGCCACGCTACCTGCGCATGTTTCCGGCGGCTGTGTACTCACAACACGCACGCCATTTGGCAGCGTTCTGATCATTTCATTTCCTTTCTTGTCAAAAGGTTGCAAGTCCCGACAATATCTTTCCACACTCATGTGGCACTGCTGGCGGCATAGGTCATTTAGAGCGCCTTCACCTCTACAGGACGGCAAAAATACAAGAAAACTAGATCAATTCTAAAATATTACACATCCCCCTCTATTTATTCTCACACAGAACAAATATTATCCTAATATATATAAATATATATATATATATATATATATATATCAAAAGAGTTTGAAGCGCAAGTTCCTCGTGTTACATTCAGGTGAAAGCTGCTAGCGTGTCAAATGACCACCAACAGGTGCAAACACAAGATAACAATTCACCACCAGCATAGGGAAAGTGCTGTGCCCAGTATTCAGCATTCAAATGCTGCCTCTAGGAAATCAATTCATGAACCTGTTTTGACTGGGAGTAAAGCAAAAAAAAAGGAGGAACCCTTAAAATGACACGCTAAATTAACAAGAGGACTCTATTTTTGGGTCCCGACCCCCAGGTTAAAAACCACAGAATTCATTTGAAACAGTCAGGAATCCTGCAGCATGTCAATTTTACCTACTGTAGATCAGCAGGACTTTTCCAGTTTTGGCCATCAACATAATGAAATAATCCAAGTACGGGATATATAGATAATATATGCTAAGCATGCTAAGAATGGGGCGTGTGCCTTGCGCTTTTTATCCAACTCTGGTATGACAAGAGATCTGTGCTTATTCTTCTCCAAAGCAAAAGCAGCATGACCCCGACGTGATTTGAACACGCAACCTTCTGATCTGGAGTCAGACGCGCTACCGTTGCGCCACGAGGTCTCACTGCGCAGGTGGGAGTGGTCGTCAACAGAGTAGCCAACAAAGGTAGGTTATTTCCCCCAACCGACATAAAATTAGATAGATTCTGACATATTAAATATTCAGCCTAAAGAGGAAAGAAAATAAGTACTTTTCTTTTCAGCACAATACCACTGTAATTGAAGGCAAAGCCAAACAGAAAGGCACCAGCTAGCCAGTTTCTGTGTTTGCGGCAATGTGAAGCCATACCGGTTTAATTACATTACAATGGAACATGCAAATGCTGGGGTGAATCGTGCATGGTGTGGAATTCTCCACGTGACTTACTCTTTGCTAGCTTTATATTTAGGACAATTTGTGGCCTCTTTCAAGTGAGAAGAAAGATGTTAAATTCTCTTCCTAAAGAAGGTGTTTTATGGCATTCAGTAGATGTATTTGAGGATGGCCTCGATGTTCTTGTGGCAAAGCTGGAAACTATGCCACTATAGTATCTAAAGTGGGTATTGTGACACAGCTTGTTGATCCAAGGAGAAATCGGAAATGCAAATATGGAGTTCTAAAGGAATCCTGCTTCCCAATTTGGGGCACAATTGAAAATGACTTCAGGTCTTTCATTTTTTTTCCTTTCTCCTTCATTTGGAACAACAAGGGGAAGAATGGTTGAACCTGAGTCTTCTTTTCATCCTGAATTACTTTTGTATCTTTCTGTGATACTGTTCCATGTTTAAAGATCAAAGGAGTATGAAACAAGTGCATTTCCAAGCCTACGTAAGTTGCACCTTGTGGCAAATAAGGAAGCGGTATTCAAACGGCGTGATGCGTTTATGGAAGAAAAAAGGAGCTTGATGGCAGCGGTGGGATTCGAACCCACGCCCCCGAAGAGACTGGAGCCTTAATCCAGCGCCTTAGACCGGTCGGCCACGCTACCTGCGCATGTTTCCGGCGGCTGTGTACTCACAACACGCACGCCATTTGGCAGCGTTCTGATCATTTCATTTTCTTTCTTGTCAAAAGGTTGCAAGTCCCGACAATATCTTTCCACACTCATGTGGCACTGCTGGCGGCATAGGTCATTTAGAGCGCCTTCACCTCTACAGGACGGCAAAAATACAAGAAAACTAGATCAATTCTAAAATATTACACATCCCCCTCTATTTATTCTCACACAGAACAAATATTATCCTAATATATATAAATATATATATATATATATATATCAAAAGAGTTTGAAGCGCAAGTTCCTCGTGTTACATTCAGGTGAAAGCTGCTAGCGTGTCAAATGACCACCAACAGGTGCAAACACAAGATAACAATTCACCACCAGCATAGGGAAAGTGCTGTGCCCAGTATTCAGCATTCAAATGCTGCCTCTAGGAAATCAATTCATGAACCTGTTTTGACTGGGAGTAAAGCAAAAAAAAAAAGAAGGAACCCTTAAAATGACACGCTAAATTAATAAGAGGACTCTATTTTTGGGTCCCGACCCCCAGGTTAAAAACCACAGAATTCATTTGAAACATTCAGGAATCCTGCAGCATGTCAATTTTACCTACTGTAGATCAGCAGAACTTTTTCAGTTTTGGCCATCAACATAATGAAATAATCCAAGTACGGGATATATAGATAATATATGCTAAGCATGCTAAGAATGGGGCGTGTGCCTTGCGCTTTTTATCCAACTCTGGTATGACAAGAGATCTGTGCTTATTCTTCTCCAAAGCAAAAGCAGCATGACCCCGACGTGATTTGAACACGCAACCTTCTGATCTGGAGTCAGACGCGCTACCGTTGCGCCACGAGGTCTCACTGTGCAGGTTGGAGTGGTCGTCAACAGAGTAGCCAACAAAGGTAGGTTATTTCCCCCAACCGACATAAAATTAGATAGATTCTGACATATTAAATATTCAGCCTAAAGAGGAAAGAAAATAAGTACTTTTCTTTTCAGCTCAATACCACTGTAATTGAAGGCAAAGCCAAACAGAAAGGCACCAGCTAGCCAGTTTCTGTGTTTGCGGCAATGTGAAGCCATACCGGTTTAATTACATTACAATGGAACATGCAAATGCTGGGGTGAATCGTGCATGGTGTGGAATTCTCCACGTGACTTACTCTTTGCTAGCTTTATATTTAGGACAATTTGTGGCCTCTTTCAAGTGAGAAGAAAGATGTTAAATTCTCTTCCTAAAGAAGGTGTTTTATGGCATTCAGTAGATGTATTTGAGGATGGCCTCGATGTTCTTGTGGCAAAGCTGGAAACTATGCCACTATAGTATCTAAAGTGGGTATTGTGACACAGCTTGTTGATCCAAGGAGAAATCGGAAATGCAAATATGGAGTTCTAAAGGAATCCTGCTTCCCAATTTGGGGCACAATTGAAAATGACTTCAGGTCTTTCATTTTTTTTCCTTTCTCCTTCATTTGGAACAACAAGGGGAAGAAGGGTGGGTGAATGGTTGAACCTGAGTCTTCTTTTCATCCTGAATTACTTTTGTAACTTTCTGTGATACTGTTCCATGTTTAAATATCAAAGGAGTATGAAACAAGTGCATTTCCAAGCCTACGTAAGTTGCACCTTGTGGCAAATAAGGAAGCGGTATTCAAACGGTGTGATGCGTTTATGGAAGAAAAAAAGGGCTTGATGGCAGCGGTGGGATTCGAACCCACACCCCTGAAGAGACTGGAGCCTTAATCCAGCGCCTTAGACCGGTCGGCCACGCTACCTGCGCATGTTTCCGGTGGCTGTGTACTCACAACACGCACGCCATTTGGCAGCGATCTGATCATTTCATTTTCTTTCTTGTCAAAAGGTTGCAAGTCCCGACAATATCTTTCCACACTCATGTGGCACTGCTGGCGGCATAGGTCATTTAGAGCGCCTTCACCTCTACAGGACGGCAAAAATACAAGAAAACTAGATCAATTCTAAAATATTACACATCCCCCTCTATTTATTCTCACACAGAACAAATATTATCCTAATATATATAAATATATATATATATATATATCAAAAGAGTTTGAAGCGCAAGTTCCTCGTGTTACATTCAGGTGAAAGCTGCTAGCGTGTCAAATGACCACCAACAGGTGCAAACACAAGATAACAATTCACCACCAGCATAGGGAAAGTGCTGTGCCCAGTATTCAGCATTCAAATGCTGCCTCTAGGAAATCAATTCATGAACCTGTTTTGACTGGGAGTAAAGCAAAAAAAAATGGAGGAACCCTTAAAATGACACGCTAAATTAACAAGAGGACTCTATTTTTGGGTCCCGACCCCCAGGTTAAAAACCACAGAATTCATTTGAAACAATCAGGAATCCTGCAGCATGTCAATTTTACCTACTGTAGATCAGCAGGACTTTTCCAGTTTTGGCCATCAACATAATGAAATAATCCAAGTACGGGATATATAGATAATATATGCTAAGCATGCTAAGAATGGGGCGTGTGCCTTGCGCTTTTTATCCAACTCTGGTATGACAAGAGATCTGTGCTTATTCTTCTCCAAAGCAAAAGCAGCATGACCCCGACGTGATTTGAACACGCAACCTTCTGATCTGGAGTCAGACGCGCTACCGTTGCGCCACGAGGTCTCACTGTGCAGGTGGGAGTGGTCGTCAACAGAGTAGCCAACAAAGGTAGGTTATTTCCCCCAACCGACATAAAATTAGATAGATTCTGACATATTAAATATTCAGCCTAAAGAGGAAAGAAAATAAGTACTTTTCTTTTCAGCACAATACCACTGTAATTGAAGGCAAAGCCAAACAGAAAGGCACCAGCTAGCCAGTTTCTGTGTTTGCGGCAATGTGAAGCCATACCGGTTTAATTACATTACAATGGAACATGCAAATGCTGGGGTGAATCGTGCATGGTGTGGAATTCTCCACGTGACTTACTCTTTGCTAGCTTTATATTTAGGACAATTTGTGGCCTCTTTCAAGTGAGAAGAAAGATGTTAAATTCTCTTCCTAAAGAAGGTGTTTTATGGCATTCAGTAGATGTATTTGAGGATGGCCTCGATGTTCTTGTGGCAAAGCTGGAAACTATGCCACTATAGTATCTAAAGTGGGTATTGTGACACAGCTTGTTGATCCAAGGAGAAATCGGAAATGCAAATATGGAGTTCTAAAGGAATCCTGCTTCCCAATTTGGGGCACAATTGAAAATGACTTCAGGTCTTTCATTTTTTTTCCTTTCTCCTTCATTTGGAACAACAAGGGGAAGAAGGGTGGGTGAATGGTTGAACCTGAGTCTTCTTTTCATCCTGAATTACTTTTGTATCTTTCTGTGATACTGTTCCATGTTTAAAGATCAAAGGAGTATGAAACAAGTGCATTTCCAAGCCTACGTAAGTTGCACCTTGTGGCAAATAAGGAAGCGGTATTCAAACGGCGTGATGCGTTTATGGAAGAAAAAAGGAGCTTGATGGCAGCGGTGGGATTCGAACCCACGCCCCCGAAGAGACTGGAGCCTTAATCCAGCGCCTTAGACCGCACGGCCACGCTACCTGCACAGGTTTCCGGCGGCTGTGTACTCACAACACGCACGCCATTTGGCAGCGTTCTGATCATTTCATTTTCTTTCTTGTCAAAAGGTTGCAAGTCCCGACAATATCTTTCCACACTCATGTGGCACTGCTGGCGGCATAGGTCATTTAGAGCGCCTTCACCTCTACAGGACGGCAAAAATACAAGAAAACTAGATCAATTCTAAAATATTACACATCCCCATCTATTTATTCTCACACAGAACAAATAGTATCCTAATATATATATAAATATATATATATATATATATATATATATCAAAAGAGTTTGAAGCGCAAGTTCCTCGTGTTACATTCAGGTGAAAGCTGCTAGCGTGTCAAATGACCACCAACAGGTGCAAACACAAGATAACAATTCACCACCAGCATAGGGAAAGTGCTGTGCCCAGTATTCAGCATTCAAATGCTGCCTCTAGGAAATCAATTCATGAACCTGTTTTGACTGGGAGTAAAGCAAAAAAAAGGAGGAACCCTTAAAATGACACGCTAAATTAACAAGAGGACTCTATTTTTGGGTCCCGACCCCCAGGTTAAAAACCACAGAATTCATTTGAAACAGTCAGGAATCCTGCAGCATGTCAATTTTACCTACTGTAGATCAGCAGGACTTTTCCAGTTTTGGCCATCAACATAATGAAATAATCCAAGTACGGGATATATAGATAATATATGCTAAGCATGCTAAGAATGGGGCGTGTGCCTTGCGCTTTTTATCCAACTCTGGTATGACAAGAGATCTGTGCTTATTCTTCTCCAAAGCAAAAGCAGCATGACCCCGACGTGATTTGAACACGCAACCTTCTGATCTGGAGTCAGACCCGCTACCGTTGCGCCACGAGGTCTCACTGTGCAGGTGGGAGTGGTCGTCAACAGAGTAGCCAACAAAGGTAGGTTATTTCCCCCAACCGACATAAAATTAGATAGATTCTGACATATTAAATATTCAGCCTAAAGAGGAAAGAAAATAAGTACTTTTCTTTTCAGCACAATACCACTGTAATTGAAGGCAAAGCCAAACAGAAAGGCACCAGCTAGCCAGTTTCTGTGTTTGCGGCAATGTGAAGCCATACCGGTTTAATTACATTACAATGGAACATGCAAATGCTGGGGTGAATCGTGCATGGTGTGGAATTCTCCACGTGACTTACTCTTTGCTAGCTTTATATTTAGGACAATTTGTGGCCTCTTTCAAGTGAGAAGAAAGATGTTAAATTCTCTTCCTAAAGAAGGTGTTTTATGGCATTCAGTAGATGTATTTGAGGATGGCCTCGATGTTCTTGTGGCAAAGCTGTAAACTATGCCACTATAGTATCTAAAGTGGGTATTGTGACACAACTTGTTGATCCAAGGAGAAATCGGAAATGCAAATATGGAGTTCTAAAGGAATCCTGCTTCCCAATTTGGGGCACAATTGAAAATGACTTCAGGTCTTTCATTTTTTTTCCTTTCTCCTTCATTTGGAACAACAAGGGGAAGAAGGGTGGGTGAATGGTTGAACCTGAGTCTTCTTTTCATCCTGAATTACTTTTGTAACTTTCTGTGATACTGTTCCATGTTTAAATATCAAAGGAGTATGAAACAAGTGCATTTCCATGCCTACGTAAGTTGCACCTTGTGGCAAATAAGGAAGCGGTATTCAAACGGTGTGATGCGTTTATGGAAGAAAAAAGGAGCTTGATGGCAGCGGTGGGATTCGAACCCACGCCCCCGAAGAGATTGGAGCCTTAATCCAGCGCCTTAGACCGCTCGGCCACGCTACCTGCGCATGTTTCCGGCGGCTGTGTACTCACAACACGCACGCCATTTGGCAGCGTTCTGATCATTTCATTTTCTTTCTTGTCAAAAGGTTGCAAGTCCCGACAATATCTTTCCACACTCATGTGGCACTGCTGGCGGCATAGGTCATTTAGAGCGCCTTCACCTCTACAGGACGGCAAAAATACAAGAAAACTAGATCAATTCTAAAATATTACACATCCCCATCTATTTATTCTCACACAGAACAAATAGTATCCTAATATATATATAAATATATATATATATATATATATATATATCAAAAGAGTTTGAAGCGCAAGTTCCTCGTGTTACATTCAGGTGAAAGCTGCTAGCGTGTCAAATGACCACCAACAGGTGCAAACACAAGATAACAATTCACCACCAGCATAGGGAAAGTGCTGTGCCCAGTATTTAGCATTCAAATGCTGCCTCTAGGAAATCAATTCATGAACCTGTTTTGACTGGGAGTAAAGCAAAAAAAAAAGGAGGAACCCTTAAAATGACACGCTAAATTAACAAGAGGACTCTATTTTTGGGTCCCGACCCCCAGGTTAAAAACCACGGAATTCATTTGAAACATTCAGGAATCCTGCAGCATGTCAATTTTACCTACTGTAGATCAGCAGGACTTTTTCAGTTTTGGCCATCAACATAATGAAATAATCCAAGTACGGGATATATAGATAATATATGCTAAGCATGCTAAGAATGGGGCGTGTGCCTTGCGCTTTTTATCCAACTCTGGTATGACAAGAGATCTGTGCTTATTCTTCTCCAAAGCAAAAGCAGCATGACCCCCGACGTGATTTAAACACGCAACCTTCTGATCTGGAGTCAGACGCGCTACCGTTGCACCACGAGGTCTCACTGTGCAGGTTGGGGTGGTCGTCAACAGAGTAGCCAACAAAGGTAGGTTATTTCCCCCAACCGACATAAAATTAGATAGATTCTGACATATTAAATATTCAGCCTAAAGAGGAAAGAAAATAAGTACTTTTCTTTTCAGCACAATACCACTGTAATTGAAGGCAAAGCCAAACAGAAAGGCACCAGCTAGCCAGTTTCTGTGTTTGCGGCAATGTGAAGCCATACTGGTTTAATTACATTACAATGGAACATGCAAATGCTGGGGTGAATCGTGCATGGTGTGGAATTCTCCACGTGACTTACTCTTTGCTAGCTTTATATTTAGGACAATTTGTGGCCTCTTTCAAGTGAGAAGAAAGATGTTAAATTCTCTTCCTAAAGAAGGTGTTTTATGGCATTCAGTAGATGTATTTGAGGATGGCCTCGATGTTCTTGTGGCAAAGCTGGAAACTATGCCACTATAGTATCTAAAGTGGGTATTGTGACACAGCTTGTTGATCCAAGGAGAAATCGGAAATGCAAATATGGAGTTCTAAAGGAATCCTGCTTCATAATTTGGGGCACAATTGAAAATGACTTCAGGTCTTTCATTTTTTTTCCTTTCTCCTTCATTTGGAACAACAAGGGGAAGAAGGGTGGGTGAATGGTTGAACCTGAGTCTTCTTTTCATCCTGAATTACTTTTGTAACTTTCTGTGATACTGTTCCATGTTTAAAGATCAAAGGAGTATGAAACAAGTGCATTTCCAAGCCTACGTAAGTTGCACCTTGTGGCAAATAAGGAAGCGGTATTCAAACGGCGTGATGCGTTTATGGAAGAAAAAAGGAGCTTGATGGCAGCGGTGGGATTCGAACCCACGGCCCCGAAGAGACTGGAGCCTTAATCCAGCGGCTTAGACCGCTTGGCCACGCTACCTGCGCATGTTTCCGGCGGCTGTGTACTCACAACATGCACGCCATTTGGCAGCGTTCTGATCATTTCATTTTCTTTCTTGTCAAAAGGTTGCAAGTCCCGACAATATCTTTCCACACTCATGTGGCACTGCTGGCGGCATAGGTCATTTAGAGCGCCTTCACCTCTACAGGACGGCAAAAATACAAGAAAACTAGATCAATTCTAAAATATTACACATCCCCCTCTATTTATTCTCACACAGAACAAATATTATCCTAATATATATAAATATATATATATCAAAAGAGTTTGAAGCGCAAGTTCCTCGTGTTACATTCAGGTGAAAGCTGCTAGCGTGTCAAATGACCACCAACAGGTGCAAACACAAGATAACAATTCACCACCAGCATAGGGAAAGTGCTGTGCCCAGTATTCAGCATTCAAATGCTGCCTCTAGGAAATCAATTCATGAACCTGTTTTGACTGGGAGTAAAGCAAAAAAAAGGAGGAACCCTTAAAATGACACGCTAAATTAACAAGAGGACTCTATTTTTGGGTCCCGACCCCCAGGTTAAAAACCACAGAATTCATTTGAAACATTCAGGAATCCTGCAGCATGTCAATTTTACCTACTGTAGATCAGCAGGACTTTTCCAGTTTTGGCCATCAACATAATGAAATAATCCAAGTATGGGATATATAGATAATATATGCTAAGCATGCTAAGAATGGGGCGTGTGCCTTGCGCTTTTTATCCAACTCTGGTATGACAAGAGATCTGTGCTTATTCTTCTCCAAAGCAAAAGCAGCATGACCCCGACGTGATTTGAACACGCAACCTTCTAATCTGGAGTCAGACGCGCTACCGTTGCGCCACGAGGTTTCACTGTGCAGGTGGGAGTGGTCGTCAACAGAGTAGCCAACAAAGGTAGGTTATTTCCCCCAACCGACATAAAATTAGATAGATTCTGACATATTAAATATTCAGCCTAAAGAGGAAAGAAAATAAGTACTTTTCTTTTCAGCACAATACCACTGTAATTGAAGGCAAAGCCAAACAGAAAGGCACCAGCTAGCCAGTTTCTGTGTTTGCGGCAATGTGAAGCCATACCGGTTTAATTACATTACAATGGAACATGCAAATGCTGGGGTGAATCGTGCATGGTGTGGAATTCTCCACGTGACTTACTCTTTGCTAGCTTTATATTTAGGACAATTTGTGGCCTCTTTCAAGTGAGAAGAAAGATGTTAAATTCTCTTCCTAAAGAAGGTGTTTTATGGCATTCAGTAGATGTATTTGAGGATGGCCTCGATGTTCTTGTGGCAAAGCTGGAAACTATGCCACTATAGTATCTAAAGTGGGTATTGTGACACAGCTTGTTGATCCAAGGAGAAATCGGAAATGCAAATATGGAGTTCTAAAGGAATCCTGCTTCCCAATTTGGGGCACAATTGAAAATGACTTCAGGTCTTTCATTTTTTTTCCTTTCTCCTTCATTTGGAACAACAAGGGGAAGAAGGGTGGGTGAATTGTTGAACCTGAGTCTTCTTTTCATCCTGAATTACTTTTGTAACTTTCTGTGATACTGTTCCATGTTTAAAGATCAAAGGAGTATGAAACCAGTGCATTTCCAAGCCTACGTAAGTTGCACCTTGTGGCAAATAAGGAAGCGGTATTCAAACGGCGTGATGCGTTTATGGAAGAAAAAGGAGCTTGATGGCAGCGGTGGGATTCGAACCCACGCCCCCGAAGAGACTGGAGCCTTAATACAGCGCCTTAGACCGTTCTGCCACGCTATCTGCGCATGTTTACGTCGGCTGTGTACTCACAACATGCACGCCATTTGGCAGCGTTCTGATCATTTCATTTTCTTTCTTGTCAAAAGGTTGCAAGTCCCGACAATATCTTTCCACACTCATGTGGCACTGCTGGCGGCATAGGTCATTTAGAGCGCCTTCACCTCTACAGGACGGCAAAAATACAAGAAAACTAGATCAATTCTAAAATATTACACATCCCCCTCTATTTATTCTCACACAGAACAAATATTATCCTAATATATATAAATATATATATATATATATATATATATATATATATATATATCAAAAGAGTTTGAAGCGCAAGTTCCTCGTGTTACATTCAGGTGAAAGCTGCTAGCGTGTCAAATGACCACCAACAGGTGCAAACACAAGATAACAATTCACCACCAGCATAGGGAAAGTGCTGTTCCCAGTATTCAGCATTCAAATGCTGCCTCTAGGAAATCAATTCATGAACCTGTTTTGACTGGGAGTAAAGCAAAAAAAAAAGGAGGAACCCTTAAAATGACACGCTAAATTAACAAGAGGACTCTATTTTTGGGTCCCGACCCCCAGGTTAAAAACCACAGAATTCATTTGAAACATTCAGGAATCCTGCAGCATGTCAATTTTACCTACTGTAGATCAGCAGGACTTTTCCAGTTTTGGCCATCAACATAATGAAATAATCCAAGTACGGGATATATAGATAATATATGCTAAGCATGCTAAGAATGGGGCGTGTGCCTTGCGCTTTTTATCCAACTCTGGTATGACAAGAGATCTGTGCTTATTCTTCTCCAAAGCAAAAGCAGCATGACCCCAACGTGATTTGAACACGCAACCTTCTGATCTGGAGTCAGACGCGCTACCGTTGCGCCACGAGGTCTCACTGTGCAGGTGGGAGTGGTCGTCAACAGAGTAGCCAACAAAGGTAGGTTATTTCCCCCAACCGACATAAAATTAGATAGATTCTGACATATTAAATATTCAGCCTAAAGAGGAAAGAAAATAAGTACTTTTCTTTACAGCACAATACCACTGTAATTGAAGGCAAAGCCAAACAGAAAGGCACCAGCTAGCCAGTTTCTGTGTTTGCGGCAATGTGAAGCCATACCGGTTTAATTACATTACAATGGAACATGCAAATACTGGGGTGAATCGTGCATGGTGTGGAATTCTCCACGTTACTTACTCTTTGCTAGCTTTATATTTAGGACAATTTGTGGCCTCTTTCAAGTGAGAAGAAAGATGTTAAATTCTCTTCCTAAAGAAGGTTTTTTATGGCATTCAGTAGATGTATTTGAGGATGGCCTCGATGTTCTTGTGGCAAAGCTGGAAACTATGCCACTATAGTATCTAAAGTGGGTATTGTGACACAGCTTGTTGATCCAATGAGAAATCAGAAATGCAAATATGGAGTTCTAAAGGAATCCTGCTTCCCAATTTGGGGCACAATTGAAAATGACTTCAGGTCTTTCATTTTTTTTCCTTTCTCCTTCATTTGGAACAACAAGGGGAAGAAGGGTGGGTGAATGGTTGAACCTGAGTCTTCTTTTCATCCTGAATTACTTTTGTAACTTTCTGTGATACTGTTCCATGTTTAAAGATCAAAGGAGTATGAAACATGTGCATTTCCAAGCCTACGTAAGTTGCACCTTGTGGCAAATAAGGAAGCGGTATTCAAACGGCGTGATGCGTTTATGGAAGAAAAAAGAAGCTTGATGGCAGCGGTGGGATTCGAACCCACGGCCCCGAAGAGACTGGAGCCTTAATCCAGCGCCTTAGACCGCTTGGCCACGCTACCTGCGCATGTTTCTGGCGGCTGTGTACTCACAACATGCACGCCATTTGGCAGCGTTCTGATCATTTCATTTTCTTTCTTGTCAAAAGGTTGCAAGTCCCGACAATATCTTTCCACACTCATGTGGCACTGCTGGCGGCATAGGTCATTTAGAGCGCCTTCACCTCTACAGGACGGCAAAAATACAAGAAAACTAGATCAATTCTAAAATATTACACATCCCCCTCTATTTATTCTCACACAGAACAAATATTATCCTAATATATATAAATATATATATATCAAAAGAGTTTGAAGCGCAAGTTCCTCGTGTTACATTCAGGTGAAAGCTGCTAGCGTGTCAAATGACCACCAACAGGTGCAAACACAAGATAACAATTCACCACCAGCATAGGGAAAGTGCTGTGCCCAGTATTCAGCATTCAAATGCTGCCTCTAGGAAATCAATTCATGAACCTGTTTTGACTGGGAGTAAAGCAAAAAAAAAAAGGAGGAACCCTTAAAATGACACGCTAAATTAACAAGAGGACTCTATTTTTGGGTCCCGACCCCCAGGTTAAAAACCACAGAATTCATTTGAAACATTCAGGAATCCTGCAGCATGTCAATTTTACCTACTGTAGATCAGCAGGACTTTTCCAGTTTTGGCCATCAACATAATGAAATAATCCAAGTACGGGATATATAGATAATATATGCTAAGCATGCTAAGAATGGGGCGTGTGCCTTGCGCTTTTTATCCAACTCTGGTATGACAAGAGATCTGTGCTTATTCTTCTCCAAAGCAAAAGCAGCATGACCCCGACGTGATTTGAACACGCAACCTTCTAATCTGGAGTCAGACGCGCTACCGTTGCGCCACGAGGTTTCACTGTGCAGGTGGGAGTGGTCGTCAACAGAGTAGCCAACAAAGGTAGGTTATTTCCCCCAACCGACATAAAATTAGATAGATTCTGACATATTAAATATTCAGCCTAAAGAGGAAAGAAAATAAGTACTTTTCTTTTCAGCACAATACCACTGTAATTGAAGGCAAAGCCAAACAGAAAGGCACCAGCTAGCCAGTTTCTGTGTTTGCGGCAATGTGAAGCCATACCGGTTTAATTACATTACAATGGAACATGCAAATGCTGGGGTGAATCGTGCATGGTGTGGAATTCTCCACGTGACTTACTCTTTGCTAGCTTTATATTTAGGACAATTTGTGGCCTCTTTCAAGTGAGAAGAAAGATGTTAAATTCTCTTCCTAAAGAAGGTTTTTTATGGCATTCAGTAGATGTATTTGAGGATGGCCTCGATGTTCTTGTGGCAAAGCTGGAAACTATGCCACTATAGTATCTAAAGTGGGTATTGTGACACAGCTTGTTGATCCAAGGAGAAATCGGAAATGCAAATATGGAGTTCTAAAGGAATCCTGCTTCCCAATTTGGGGCACAATTGAAAATGACTTCAGGTCTTTCATTTTTTTTCCTTTCTCCTTCATTTGGAACAACAAGGGGAAGAAGGGTGGGTGAATGGTTGAACCTGCGTCTTCTTTTCATCCTGAATTACTTTTGTAACTTTCTGTGATACTGTTCCATGTTTAAAGATCAAAGGAGTATGAAACCAGTGCATTTCCAAGCCTACGTAAGTTGCACCTTGTGGCAAATAAGGAAGCGGTATTCAAACGGCGTGATGCGTTTATGGAAGAAAAAGGAGCTTGATGGCAGCGGTGGGATTCGAACCCACGCCCCCGAAGAGACTGGAGCCTTAATACAGCGCCTTAGACCGTTCTGCCACGCTATCTGCGCATGTTTACGTCGGCTGTGTACTCACAACATGCACGCCAGTTGGCAGCGTTCTGATCATTTCATTTTCTTTCTTGTCAAAAGGTTGCAAGTCCCGACAATATCTTTCCACACTCATGTGGCACTGCTGGCGGCATAGGTCATTTAGAGCGCCTTCACCTCTACAGGACGGCAAAAATACAAGAAAACTAGATCAATTCTAAAATATTACACATCCCCCTCTATTTATTCTCACACAGAACAAATATTATCCTAATATATATAAATATATATATATATATATATATATATATATATCAAAAGAGTTTGAAGCGCAAGTTCCTCGTGTTACATTCAGGTGAAAGCTGCTAGCGTGTCAAATGACCACCAACAGGTGCAAACACAAGATAACAATTCACCACAAGCATAGGGAAAGTGCTGTTCCCAGTATTCAGCATTCAAATGCTGCCTCTAGGAAATCAATTCATGAACCTGTTTTGACTGGGAGTAAAGCAAAAAAAAAAGGAGGAACCCTTAAAATGACACGCTAAATTAACAAGAGGACTCTATTTTTGGGTCCCGACCCCCAGGTTAAAAACCACAGAATTCATTTGAAACATTCAGGAATCCTGCAGCATGTCAATTTTACCTACTGTAGATCAGCAGGACTTTTCCAGTTTTGGCCATCAACATAATGAAATAATCCAAGTACGGGATATATAGATAATATATGCTAAGCATGCTAAGAATGGGGCGTGTGCCTTGCGCTTTTTATCCAGCTCTGGTATGACAAGAGATCTGTGCTTATTCTTCTCCAAAGCAAAAGCAGCATGACCCCGACGTGATTTGAACACGCAACCTTCTGATCTGGAGTCAGACGCGCTACCGTTGCGCCACGAGGTCTCACTGTGCAGGTGGGAGTGGTCGTCAACAGAGTAGCCAACAAAGGTAGGTTATTTCCCCCAACCGACATAAAATTAGATAGATTCTGACATATTAAATATTCAGCCTAAAGAGGAAAGAAAATAAGTACTTTTCTTTACAGCACAATACCACTGTAATTGAAGGCAAAGCCAAACAGAAAGGCACCAGCTAGCCAGTTTCTGTGTTTGCGGCAATGTGAAGCCATACCGGTTTAATTACATTACAATGGAACATGCAAATGCTGGGGTGAATCGTGCATGGTGTGGAATTCTCAACGTTACTTACTCTTTGCTAGCTTTATATTTAGGACAATTTGTGGCCTCTTTCAAGTGAGAAGAAAGATGTTAAATTCTCTTCCTAAAGAAGGTTTTTTATGGCATTCAGTAGATGTATTTGAGGATGGCCTCGATGTTCTTGTGGCAAAGCTGGAAACTATGCCACTATAGTATCTAAAGTGGGTATTGTGACACATCTTGTTGATCCAATGAGAAATCAGAAATGCAAATATGGAGTTCTAAAGGAATCCTGCTTCCCAATTTGGGGCACAATTGAAAATGACTTCAGGTCTTTCATTTTTTTTCCTTTCTCCTTCATTTGGAACAACAAGGGGAAGAAGGGTGGGTGAATGGTTGAACCTGAGTCTTCTTTTCATCCTGAATTACTTTTGTAACTTTCTGTGATACTGTTCCATGTTTAAAGATCAAAGGAGTATGAAACATGTGCATTTCCAAGCCTACGTAAGTTGCACCTTGTGGCAAATAAGGAAGCGGTATTCAAACGGCGTGATGCGTTTATGGAAGAAAGAAGGAGCTTGATGGCAGCGGTGGGATTCGAACCCACACCCCCGAAGAGACTGGAGCCTTAATCCAGCGCCTTAGACCGCTCGGCCACACTACTTGTGCATGTTTCCGGCGGCTGTGTACTCACAACACGCACGCCATTTGGCAGCGTTCTGATCATTTCATTTTCTTTCTTGTCAAAAGGTTGCAAGTCCCGACAATATCTTTCCACACTCATGTAGCACTGCTGGCGGCATAGGTCATTTAGAGCGCCTTCACCTCTAAAGGACGGCAAAAATACAAGAAAACTAGATCAATTCTAAAATATTACACATCCCCCTCTATTTATTCTCACACAGAACAAATATTATCCTAATATATATAAATATATATATATATATATATATATATATATATATATATATCAAAAGAGTTTGAAGCTCAAGTTCCTCGTGTTACATTCAGGTGAAAGCTGCTAGCGTGTCAAATGACCACCAACAGGTGCAAACACAAGATAACAATTCACCACCAGCATAGGGAAAGTGCTGTGCCCAG
>NC_086319.1:395248695-395258695 GCF_036172605.1 Pelobates fuscus | reverse complement strand
AGCGTTCTGATCATTTCATTTTCTTTCTTGTCAAAAGGTTGCAAGTCCCGACAATATCTTTCCACACTCATGTAGCACTGCTGGCGGCATAGGTCATTTAGAGCGCCTTCACCTCTAAAGGACGGCAAAAATACAAGAAAACTAGATCAATTCTAAAATATTACACATCCCCCTCTATTTATTCTCACACAGAACAAATATTATCCTAATATATATAAATATATATATATATATATATATATATATATATCAAAAGAGTTTGAAGCGCAAGTTCCTCGTGTTACATTCAGGTGAAAGCTGCTAGCGTGTCAAATGACCACCAACAGGTGCAAACACAAGATAACAATTCACCACCAGCATAGGGAAAGTGCTGTGCCCAGTATTCAGCATTCAAATGCTGCCTCTAGGAAATCAATTCATGAACCTGTTTTGACTAGGAGTAAAGCAAAAAAAAAAAGGAGGAACCCTTAAAATGACACGCTAAATTAACAAGAGGACTCTATTTTTGGGTCCCGACCCCCAGGTTAAAAACCACAGAATTCATTTGAAACATTCAGGAATCCTGCAACATGTCAATTTTACCTACTGTAGATCAGCAGGACTTTTCCAGTTTTGGCCATCAACATAATGAAATAATCCAAGTACGGGATATATAGATAATATATGCTAAGCATGCTAAGAATGGGGCGTGTGCCTTGCGCTTTTTATCCAACTCTGGTATGACAAGAGATCTGTGCTTATTCTTCTCCAAAGCAAAAGCAGCATGACCCCGACGTGATTTGAACACGCAACCTTCTGATCTGGAGTCAGACGCGCTACCGTTGCGCCACGAGGTCTCACTGTGCAGGTGGGAGTGGTCGTCAACAGAGTAGCCAACAAAGGTAGGTTATTTCCCCCAACCGACATAAAATTAGATAGATTCTGACATATTAAATATTCAGCCTAAAGAGGAAAGAAAATAAGTACTTTTCTTTTCAGCACAATACCACTGTAATTGAAGGCAAAGCCAAACAGAAAGGCACCAGCTAGCCAGTTTCTGTGTTTGCGGCAATGTGAAGCCATACCGGTTTAATTACATTACAATGGAACATGCAAATGCTGGGGTGAATCGTGCATGGTGTGGAATTCTCCACGTGACTTACTCTTTGCTAGCTTTATATTTAGGACAATTTGTGGCCTCTTTCAAGTGAGAAGAAAGATGTTAAATTCTCTTCCTAAAGAAGGTGTTTTATGGCATTCAGTAGATGTATTTGAGGATGGCCTCGATGTTCTTGTGGCAAAGCTGGAAACTATGCCACTATAGTATCTAAAGTGGGTATTGTGACACAGCTTGTTGATCCAATGAGAAATCGGAAATGCAAATATGGAGTTCTAAAGGAATCCTGCTTCCCAATTTGGGGCACAATTGAAAATTACTTCAGGTCTTTCATTTTTTTTCCTTTCTCCTTCATTTGGAACAACAAGGGGAAGAAGGGTGGGTGAATGGTGGAACCTGAGTCTTCTTTTCATCCTGAATTACTTTTGTAACTTTCTGTGATACTGTTCCATGTTTAAAGATCAAAGGAGTATGAAACATGTGCATTTCCAAGCCTACGTAAGTTGCACCTTGTGGCAAATAAGGAAGCGGTATTCAAACGGCGTGATGCGTTTATGGAAGAAAAAAGGAGCTTGATGGCAGCGGTGGGATTCGAACCCACACCCCCGAAGAGACTGGAGCCTTAATCCAGCGCCTTAGACCGCTCGGCCACGCTACTTGTGCATGTTTCCAGCGGCTGTGTACTCACAACACGCACGCCATTTGGCAGCGTTCTGATCATTTCATTTTCTTTCTTGTCAAAAGGTTGCAAGTCCCGACAATATCTTTCCACACTCATGTAGCACTGCTGGCGGCATAGGTCATTTAGAGCGCCTTCACCTCTAAAGGACGGCAAAAATACAAGAAAACTAGATCAATTCTAAAATATTACACATCCCCCTCTATTTATTCTCACACAGAACAAATATTATCCTAATATATATAAATATATATATATATATATCAAAAGAGTTTGAAGCGCAAGTTTCTCGTGTTACATTCAGGTGAAAGCTGCTAGCGTGTCAAATGACCACCAACAGGTGCAAACACAAGATAACAATTCACCACCAGCATAGGGAAAGTGCTGTGCCCAGTATTCAGCATTCAAATGCTGCCTCTAGGAAATCAATTCATGAACCTGTTTTGACTGGGAGTAAAGCAAAAAAAAAAAGGAGGAACCCTTAAAATGACACGCTAAATTAACAAGAGGACTCTATTTTTGGGTCCCGACCCCCAGGTTAAAAACCACAGAATTCATTTGAAACATTCAGGAATCCTGCAGCATGTCAATTTTACCTACTGTAGATCAGCAGGACTTTTCCAGTTTTGGCCATCAACATAATGAAATAATCCAAGTACGGGATATATAGATAATATATGCTAAGCATGCTAAGAATGGGGCGTGTGCCTTGCGCTTTTTTTCCAACTCTGGTATGACAAGATATCTGTGCTTATTCTTCTCCAAAGCAAAAGCAGCATGACCCCGACGTGATTTGAACACGCAACCTTCTGATCTGGAGTCAGACGCGCTACCGTTGCGCCACGAGGTCTCACTGTGCAGGTGGGAGTGGTCGTCAACAGAGTAGCCAACAAAGGTAGGTTATTTCCCCCAACCGACATAAAATTAGATAGATTCTGACATATTAAATATTCAGCCTAAAGAGGAAAGAAAATAAGTACTTTTCTTTTCAGCACAATACCACTGTAATTGAAGGCAAAGCCAAACAGAAAGGCACCAGCTAGCCAGTTTCTGTGTTTGCGGCAATGTGAAGCCATACCGGTTTAATTACATTACAATGGAACATGCAAATGCTGGGGTGAATCGTGCATGGTGTGGAATTCTCCACGTGACTTACTCTTTGCTAGCTTTATATTTAGGACAATTTGTGGCCTCTTTCAAGTGAGAAGAAAGATGTTAAATTCTCTTCCTAAAGAAGGTGTTTTATGGCATTCAGTAGATGTATTTGAGGATGGCCTCGATGTTCTTGTGGCAAAGCTGGAAACTATGCCACTATAGTATCTAAAGTGGGTATTGTGACACAGCTTGTTGATCCAAGGAGAAATCGGAAATGCAAATATGGAGTTCTAAAGGAATCCTGCTTCCCAATTTGGGGCACAATTGAAAATGACTTCAGATCTTTCATTTTTTTTCCTTTCTCCTTCATTTGGAACAACAAGGGGAAGAAGGGTGGGTGAATGGTTGAACCTGAGTCTTCTTTTCATTCTGAATTACTTTTGTAACTTTCTGTGATACTGTTCCATTTTTAAAGATCAAAGGAGTATGAAACATGTGCATTTCCAAGCCTACGTAAGTTGCACCTTGTGGCAAATAAGGAAGCGGTATTCAAACGGCGTGATGCGTTTATGGAAGAAAAAAGGAGCTTGATGGCAGCGGTGGGATTCGAACCCACACCCCCGAAGAGACTGGAGCCTTAATCCAGCGCCTTAGACCGCTCGGCCACGCTACCTGTGCATGTTTCCGACGGCTGTGTACTCACAACACGCATGCCATTTGGCAGCGTTCTGATCATTTCATTTTCTTTCTTGTCAAAAGGTTGCAAGTCCCGACAATATCTTTCCACACTCATGTGGCACTGCTGGCGGCATAGGTCATTTAGAGCGCCTTCACCTCTAAAGGACGGCAAAAATACAAGAAAACTAGATCAATTCTAAAATATTACACATCCCCCTCTATTTATTCTCACACAGAACAAATATTATCCTAATATATATAAATATATATATATATATATATATATATATATATATCAAAAGAGTTTGAAGCGCAAGTTCCTCGTGTTACATTCAGGTGAAAGCTGCTAGCGTGTCAAATGACCACCAACAGGTGCAAACACAAGATAACAATTCACCACCAGCATAGGGAAAGTGCTGTGCCCAGTATTCAGCATTCAAATGCTGCCTCTAGGAAATCAATTCATGAACCTGTTTTGACTGGGAGTAAAGCAAAAAAAAAAGGAGGAACCCTTAAAATGACACGCTAAATTAACAAGAGGACTCTATTTTTGGGTCCCGACCCCCAGGTTAAAAACCACAGAATTCATTTGAAACATTCAGGAATCCAACAACAGCATGTCAATTTTACCTACTGTAGATCAGCAGGACTTTTCCAGTTTTGGCCATCAACATAATGAAATAATCCAAGTACGGGATATATAGATAATATATGCTAAGCATGCTAAGCATGGGGCGTGTGCCTTGCGCTTTTTATCCAACTCTGGTATGACAAGAGATCTGTGCTTATTCTTCTCCAAAGCAAAAGCAGCATGACCCCGACGTGATTTGAACACGCAACCTTCTGATCTGGAGTCAGACGCGCTACCGTTGCGCCACGAGGCCTCACTGTGCAGGTGGGAGTGGTCGTCAACAGAGTAGCCAACAAAGGTAGGTTATTTCCCCCAACCGACATAAAATTAGATAGATTCTGACATATTAAATATTCAGCCTAAAGAGGAAAGAAAATAAGTACTTTTCTTTTCAGCACAATACCACTGTAATTGAAGGCAAAGCCAAACAGAAAGGCACCAGCTAGCCAGTTTCTGTGTTTGCGGCAATGTGAAGCCATACCGGTTTAATTACATTACAATGGAACATGCAAATGCTGGGGTGAATCGTGCATGGTGTGGAATTCTCCACGTGACTTACTCTTTGCTAGCTTTATATTTAGGACAATTTGTGGCCTCTTTCAAGTGAGAAGAAAGATGTTAAATTCTCTTCCTAAAGAAGGTGTTTTATGGCATTCAGTAGATGTATTTGAGGATGGCCTCGATGTTCTTGTGGCAAAGCTGGAAACTATGCCACTATAGTATCTAAAGTGGGTATTGTGACACAGCTTGTTGATCCAAGGAGAAATCGGAAATGCAAATATGGAGTTCTAAAGGAATCCTGCTTCCCAATTTGGGGCATAATTGAAAATGACTTCAGGTCTTTCATTTTTTTTCCTTTCTCCTTCATTTGGAACAACAAGGGGAAGAAGGGTGGGTGAATGGTTGAACCTGAGTCTTCTTTTCATCCTGAATTACTTTTGTAACTTTCTGTGATACTGTTCCATGTTTAAAGATCAAAGGAGTATGAAACAAGTGCATTTCCAAGCCTACGTAAGTTGCACCTTGTGGCAAATAAGGAAGCGGTATTCAAACGGCGTGATGCGTTTATGGAAGAAAAAAGGAGCTTGATGGCAGCGGTGGGATTCGAACCCACGCCCCCGAAGAGACTGGAGCCTTAATCCAGCGCCTTAGACCGCTCGGCCACGCTACCTGCGCATGTTTCCGGCGGCTGTGTACTCACAACACGCACGCCATTTGGCAGCGTTCTGATCATTTCATTTTCTTTCTTGTCAAAAGGTTGCAAGTCCCGACAATATCTTTCCACACTCATGTGGCACTGCTGGCGGCATAGGTCATTTAGAGCGCCTTCACCTCTAAAGGACGGCAAAAATACAAGAAAACTAGATCAATTCTAAAATATTACACATCCCCCTCTATTTATTCTCACACAGAACAAATATTATCCTAATATATATAAATATATATATATATATATCAAAAGAGTTTGAAGCGCAAGTTCCTCGTGTTACATTCAGGTGAAAGCTGCTAGCGTGTCAAATGACCACCAACAGGTGCAAACACAAGATAACAATTCACCACCAGCATAGGGAAAGTGCTGTGCCCAGTATTCAGCATTCAAATGCTGCCTCTAGGAAATCAATTCATGAACCTGTTTTGACTGGGAGTAAAGCAAAAAAAAAAGGAGGAACCCTTAAAATGACACGCTAAATTAACAAGAGGACTCTATTTTTGGGTCCCGACCCCCAGGTTAAAAACCACAGAATTCATTTGAAACATTCAGGAATCCTGCAGCATGTCAATTTTACCTACTGTAGATCAGAAGGAGTTATCCAGTTTTGGCCATCAACATAATGAAATAATCCAAGTACGGGATATATAGATAATATATGCTAAGCATGCTAAGAATGGGCCGTGTGCCTTGCGCTTTTTATCCAACTCTGGTATGACAAGAGATCTGTGCTTATTCTTCTCCAAAGCAAAAGCAGCATGACCCCGACGTGATTTGAACACGCAACCTTCTGATCTGGAGTCAGACGCGCTACCGTTGCGCCACGAGGTCTCACTGTGCAGGTGGGAGTGGTCGTCAACAGAGTAGCCAACAAAGGTAGGTTATTTCCCCCAACCGACATAAAATTAGATAGATTCTGACATATTAAATATTCAGCCTAAAGAGGAAAGAAAATAAGTACTTTTCTTTTCAGCACAATACCACTGTAATTGAAGGCAAAGCCAAACAGAAAGGCACCAGCTAGCCAGTTTCTGTGTTTGCGGCAATGTGAAGCCATACCGGTTTAATTACATTACAATGGAACATGCAAATGCTGGGGTGAATCGTGCATGGTGTGGAATTCTCCACGTGACTTACTCTTTGCTAGCTTTATATTTAGGACAATTTGTGGCCTCTTTCAAGTGAGAAGAAAGATGTTAAATTCTCTTCCTAAAGAAGGTGTTTTATGGCATTCAGTAGATGTATTTGAGGATGGCCTCGATGTTCTTGTGGCAAAGCTGGAAACTATGCCACTATAGTATCTAAAGTGGGTATTGTGACACAGCTTGTTGATCCAAGGAGAAATCGGAAATGCAAATATGGAGTTCTAAAGGAATCCTGCTTCCCAATTTGGGGCACAATTGAAAATGACTTCAGGTCTTTCATTTTTTTTCCTTTCTCCTTCATTTGGAACAACAAGGGGAAGAAGGGTGGGTGAATGGTTGAACCTGAGTCTTCTTTTCATCCTGAATTACTTTTGTAACTTTCTGTGATACTGTTCCATGTTTAAAGATCAAAGGAGTATGAAACAAGTGCATTTCCAAGCCTATGTAAGTTGCACCTTGTGGCAAATAAGGAAGCGGTATTCAAACGGCGTGATGCGTTTATGGAAGAAAAAAGGAGCTTGATGGCAGCGGTGGGATTCGAACCCACGCCCCCGAAGAGACTGGAGCCTTAATCCAGTGCCTTAGACCGCTCGGCCACGCTACCTGCGCATGTTTCCGGCGGCTGTGTACTCACAACACGCACGCCATTTGGCAGCGTTCTGATCATTTCATTTTCTTTCTTGTCAAAAGGTTGCAAGTCCCGACAATATCTTTCCACACTCATGTGGCACTGCTGGCGGCATAGGTCATTTAGAGCGCCTTCACCTCTAAAGGACGGCAAAAATACAAGAAAACTAGATCAATTCTAAAATATTACACATCCCCCTCTATTTATTCTCACACAGAACAAATATGATCCTAATATATATAAATATATATATATATATATCAAAAGAGTTTGAAGCGCAAGTTCCTCGTGTTACATTCAGGTGAAAGCTGCTAGCGTGTCAAATGACCACCAACAGGTGCAAACACAAGATAACAATTCACCACCAGCATAGGGAAAGTGCTGTGCCCAGTATTCAGCATTCAAATGCTGCCTCTAGGAAATCAATTCATGAACCTGTTTTGACTGGGAGTAAAGCAAAAAAAAAGGAGGAACCCTTAAAATGACACGCTAAATTAACAAGAGGACTCTATTTTTGGGTCCCGACCCCCAGGTTAAAAACCACAGAATTCATTTGAAACATTCAGGAATCCTGCAGCATGTCAATTTTACCTACTGTAGATCAGCAGGACTTTTCCAGTTTTGGCCATCAACATAATGAAATAATCCAAGTACGGGATATATAGATAATATATGCTAAGCATGCTAAGAATGGGGCGTGTGCCTTGCGCTTTTTATCCAACTCTGGTATGACAAGAGATCTGTGCTTATTCTTCTCCAAAGCAAAAGCAGCATGACCCCGACGTGATTTGAACACACAACCTTCTGATCTGGAGTCAGACGCGCTACCGTTGCGCCACGAGGTCTCACTGTGCAGGTGGGAGTGGTCGTCAACAGAGTAGCCAACAAAGGTAGGTTATTTCCCCCAACCGACATAAAATTAGATAGATTCTGACATATTAAATATTCAGCCTAAAGAGGAAAGAAAATAAGTACTTTTCTTTTCAGCACAATACCACTGTAATTGAAGGCAAAGCCAAACAGAAAGGCACCAGCTAGCCAGTTTCTGTGTTTGCGGCAATGTGAAGCCATACCGGTTTAATTACATTACAATGGAACATGCAAATGCTGGGGTGAATCGTGCATGGTGTGGAATTCTCCACGTGACTTACTCTTTGCTAGCTTTATATTTAGGACAATTTGTGGCCTCTTTCAAGTGAGAAGAAAGATGTTAAATTCTCTTCCTAAAGAAGGTGTTTTATGGCATTCAGTAGATGTATTTGAGGATGGCCTCGATGTTCTTGTGGCAAAGCTGGAAACTATGCCACTATAGTATCTAAAGTGGGTATTGTGACACAGCTTGTTGATCCAAGGAGAAATCGGAAATGCAAATATGGAGTTCTAAAGGAATCCTGCTTCCCAATTTGGGGCACAATTGAAAATGACTTCAGGTCTTTCATTTTTTTTCCTTTCTCCTTCATTTGGAACAACAAGGGGAAGAAGAGTGGGTGAATGGTTGAACCTGAGTCTTCTTTTCATCCTGAATTACTTTTGTAACTTTCTGTGATACTGTTCCATGTTTAAAGATCAAAGGAGTATGAAACATGTGCATTTCCAAGCCTACGTAAGTTGCACCTTGTGGCAAATAAGGAAGCGGTATTCAAACGGCGTGATGCGTTTATGGAAGAAAAAAGGAGCTTGATGGCAGCGGTGGGATTCGAACCCACGCCCCCGAAGAGACTGGAGCCTTAATCCAGCGCCTTAGACCACTCGGCCACGCTACCTGCGCATGTTTCTGGCGGCTGTGTACTCACAACACGCACGCCATTTGGCAGCGTTCTGATCATTTCATTTTCTTTCTTGTCAAAAGGTTGCAAGTCCCGACAATATCTTTCCACACTCATGTGGCACTGCTGGCGGCATAGGTCATTTAGAGCGCCTTCACCTCTAAAGGACGGCAAAAATACAAGAAAACTAGATCAATTCTAAAATATTACACATCCCCCTCTATTTATTCTCACACAGAACAAATATGATCCTAATATATATAAATATATATATATATATATCAAAAGAGTTTGAAGCGCAAGTTCCTCGTGTTACATTCAGGTGAAAGCTGCTAGCGTGTCAAATGACCACCAACAGGTGCAAACACAAGATAACAATTCACCACCAGCATAGGGAAAGTGCTGTGCCCAGTATTCAGCATTCAAATGCTGCCTCTAGGAAATCAATTCATGAACCTGTTTTGACTGGGAGTAAAGCAAAAAAAAAGGAGGAACCCTTAAAATGACACGCTAAATTAACAAGAGGACTCTATTTTTGGGTCCCGACCCCCAGGTTAAAAACCACAGAATTCATTTGAAACATTCAGGAATCCTGCAGCATGTCAATTTTACCTACTGTAGATCAGCAGGACTTTTCCAGTTTTGGCCATCAACATAATGAAATAATCCAAGTACGGGATATATAGATAATATATGCTAAGCATGCTAAGAATGGGGCGTGTGCCTTGCGCTTTTTATCCAACTCTGGTATGACAAGAGATCTGTGCTTATTCTTCTCCAAAGCAAAAGCAGCATGACCCCGACGTGATTTGAACACACAACCTTCTGATCTGGAGTCAGACGCGCTACCGTTGCGCCACGAGGTCTCACTGTGCAGGTGGGAGTGGTCGTCAACAGAGTAGCCAACAAAGGTAGGTTATTTCCCCCAACCGACATAAAATTAGATAGATTCTGACATATTAAATATTCAGCCTAAAGAGGAAAGAAAATAAGTACTTTTCTTTTCAGCACAATACCACTGTAATTGAAGGCAAAGCCAAACAGAAAGGCACCAGCTAGCCAGTTTCTGTGT
>NC_086319.1:395196195-395246195 GCF_036172605.1 Pelobates fuscus | reverse complement strand
GATGGCAGCGGTGGGATTCGAACCCACGCCCCCAAAAAGACTGGAGCCTTAATCCAGCACCTTAGACCGCTCAGCCACGCTACCTGCGCATGTTTCCGGCGGCTGGGTACTCACAACACGCACGCCATTTGGCAGCGTTCTGATCATTTCATTTTCTTTCTTGTCAAAAGGTTGCAAGTCCCGACAATATCTTTCCACACTCATGTGGCACTGCTGGCGGCATAGGTCATTTAGAGCGCCTTCACCTCTAAAGGACGGCAAAAATACAAGAAAACTAGATCAATTCTAAAATATTACACATCCCCCTCTATTTATTCTCACACAGAACAAATATTATCCTAATATATATAAATATATATATATATATATATATATATATATATATATATCAAAAGAGTTTGAAGCGCAAGTTCCTCGTGTTACATTCAGGTGAAAGCTGCTAGCGTGTCAAATGACCACCAACAGGTGCAAACACAAGATAACAATTCACCACCAGCATAGGGAAAGTGCTGTGCCCAGTATTCAGCATTCAAATGCTGCCTCTAGGAAATCAATTCATGAACCTGTTTTGACTGGGAGTAAAGCAAAAAAAAAAGGAGGAACCCTTAAAATGACACGCTAAATTAACAAGAGGACTCTATTTTTGGGTCCCGACCCCCAGGTTAAAAACCACAGAATTCATTTGAAACATTCAGGAATCCTGCAACATGTCAATTTTACCTACTGTAGATCAGCAGGACTTTTCCAGTTTTGGCCATCAACATAATGAAATAATCCAAGTACGGGATATATAGATAATATATGCTAAGCATGGGGCGTGTGCCTTGCGCTTTTTATCCAACTCTGGTATGACAAGAGATCTGTGCTTATTCTTCTCCAAAGCCAAAGCAGCATGACCCCGACGTGATTTGAACACGCAACCTTCTGATCTGGAGTCAGACGCGCTACTGTTGCGCCACGAGGTCTCACTGTGCAGGTGGGAGTGGTCGTCAACAGAGTAGCCAACAAAGGTAGGTTATTTCCCCCAACCGACATAAAATTAGATAGATTCTGTCATATTAAATATTCAGCCCAAAGAGGAAAGAAAATAAGTACTTTTCTTTTCAGCACAATACCACTGTAATTGAAGGCAAAGCCAAACAGAAAGGCACCAGCTAGCCAGTTTCTGTGTTTGTGGCCATGTGAAGCCATACCGGTTTAATTACATTACAATGGAACATGCAAATGCTGGGGTGAATCGTGCATGGTGTGGAATTCTCCACATGACTTACTCTTTGCTAGCTTTATATTTAGTACAATTTGTGGCCTCTTTCAAGTGAGAAGAAAGATGTTAAATTCTCTTCCAAAAGAAGGTGTTTTATGGCATTCAGTAGATGTATTTGAGGATGGCCTCGATGTTCTTGTGGCAAAGCTGGAAACTATGCCACTATAGTATCTAAAGTGGGTATTGTGACACAGCTTGTTGATCCAATGAGAAATCGGAAATGCAAATATGGAGTTCTAAAGGAATCCTGCTTCCCAATTTGGGGCACAATTGAAAATGACTTCAGGTCTTTCATTTTTTTTCCTTTCTCCTTCATTTGGAACAACAAGGGGAAGAAGGGTGGGTGAATGGTTGAACCTGAGTCTTCTTTTCATCCTGAATTACTTTTGTAACTTTCTGTGATACTGTTCCATGTTTAAAGATCAAAGGAGTATGAAACAAGTGCATTTCCAAGCCTACGTAAGTTGCACCTTGTGGCAAATAAGGAAGCGGTATTCAAACGGCGTGATGCGTTTATGGAAGAAAAAAGGAGCTTGATGGCAGCGGTGGGATTCGAACCCACGCCCCCGAAGAGACTGGGGCCTTAATCCAGCGCCTTAGACTGCTCGGCCACGCTACCTGCGCATGTTTACGGCAGCTGTGTACTCACAACACGCACGCCATTTGGCAGCGTTCTGATCATTTCATTTTCTTTCTTGTCAAAAGGTTGCAAGTCCCGACAATATCTTTCCACACTCATGTGGCACTGCTGGCGGCATAGGTCATTTAGAGCGCCTTCACCTCTACAGGACGGCAAAAATACAAGAAAACTAGATCAATTCTAAAATATTACACATCCCCCTCTATTTATTCTCACACAGAACAAATATTATTCTAATATATATAAATATATATATATATATATATATATATATCAAAAGAGTTTGAAGCGCAAGTTCCTTGTGTTACATTCAGGTGAAAGCTGCAAGCGTGTCAAATGACCACCAACAGGTGCAAACACAAGATAACAATTCACCACCAGCATAGGGAAAGTGCTGTGCCCAGTATTCAGCATTCAAATGCTGCCTCTAGGAAATAAATTCATGAACCTGTTTTGACTGGGAGTAAAGCAAAAAAAAAAGGAGGAACCCTTAAAATGACACGCTAAATTAACAAGAGGACTCTATTTTTGGGTCCCGACCCCCAGGTTAAAAACCACAGAATTCATTTGAAACATTCAGGAATCCTGCAGCATGTCAATTTTACCTACTGTAGATCAGCATGACTTTTCCAGTTTTGGCCATCAACATAATGAAATAATCCAAGTACGGGATTTATAGATAATATATGCTAAGCATGCTAAGAATGGGGCGTGTGCCTTGCGCTTTTTATCCAACTCTGGTATGACAAGAGATCTGTGCTTATTCTTCTCCAAAGCAAAAGCAGCATGACCCCGACGTGATTTGAACACGCAACCTTCTGATCTGGAGTCAGACGCGCTACCGTTGCGCCACGGAACTCACTGTACAGGTGTGAGTGGTCGTCAACAGAGTAACCAACAAAGGTAGGTTATTTCCCCCAACCGACATAAAATTAGATAGATTCTGACATATTAAATATTTAGCCTAAAGAGGAAAGAAAATAAGTACTTTTCTTTTCAGCACAATACCACTGTAATTGAAGGCAAAGCCAAACAGAAAGGCACCAGCTAGCCAGTTTCTGTGTTTGCGGCCATGTGAAGCCATACCGGTTTAATTACATTACAATGGAACATGCAAATGCTGGGGTGAATCGTGCATGGTGTGGAATTCTCCACGTGACTTACTCTTTGCTAGCTTTATATTTAGGACAATTTGTGGCCTCTTTCAAGTGAGAAGAAAGATGTTAAATTCTCTTCCTAAAGAAGGTGTTTTATGGCATTCAGTAGATGTATTTGAGGATGGCCTCGATGTTCTTGTGGCAAAGCTGGAAACTATGCCACTATAGTATCTAAAGTGGGTATTGTGACACAGCTTGTTGATCCAAGGAGAAATCGGAAATGCAAATATGGAGTTCTAAAGGAATCCTGCTTCCCAATTTGGGGCACAATTGAAAATGACTTCAGGTATTTCATTTTTTTTCCTTTCTCCTTCATTTGGAACAACAAGGGGAAGAAGGGTGGGTGAATGGTTGAACCTGAGTCTTCTTTTCATCCTGAATTACTTTTGTAACTTTCTGTGATACTGCTCCATGTTTAAAGATCAAAGGAGTATGAAACAAGTGCATTTCCAAGCCTACGTAAGTTGCACCTTGTGGCAAATAAGGAAGCGGTATTCAAACGGCGTGATGCGTTTAAGAAAGAAAAAAGGAGCTTGATGGCAGCGGTGGGATTCAAACCCACGCCCCCGAAGAGACTGGAGCCTTAATCCAGCGCCTTAGACCGCTCGGCCACGCTACCTGCGCATGTTTCCGGCGGCTGTGTACTCACAACACGCACGCCATTTGGCAGCGTTCTGATCATTTCATTTTCTTTCTTGTCAAAAGGTTGCAAGTCCCGACAATATCTTTCCACACTCATGTGGCACTGCTGGCGGCATAGGTCATTTAGAGCGCCTTCACCTCTACAGGACGGCAAAAATACAAGAAATCTAGATCAATTCTAAAATATTACACATCCCCCTCTATTTATTCTCACACAGAACAAATATTATCCTAATATATATAAATATATATATATATATATATATATATATATATCAAAAGAGTTTGAAGCGCAAGTTCCTCGTGTTACATTCAGGTGAAAGCTGCTAGCGTGTCAAATAACCACCAACAGGTGCAAACACAAGATAACAATTCACCACCAGCATAGGGAAAGTGCTGTGCCCAGTATTCAGCATTCAAATGCTGCCTCTAGGAAATCAATTCATGAACCTGTTTTGACTGGGAGTAAAGCAAAAAAAAAAGGAGGAACCCTTAAAATGACACGCTAAATTAACAAGAGGACTCTATTTTTGGGTCCCGACCCCCAGGTTAAAAACCACAGAATTCATTTGAAACATTCAGGAATCCTGCAGCATGTCAATTTTACATACTGTAGCTCAGCAGGACTTTTCCAGTTTTGGCCATCAACATAATGAAATAATCCAAGTACGGGATATATAGATAATATATGCTAAGCATGCTAAAAATGGGGCGTGTGCCTTGCGCTTTTTATCCAACTCTGGTATGACAAGAGATCTGTGCTTATTCTTCTCCAAAGCAAAAGCAGCATGACCCCGACGTGATTTGAACACGCAACCTTCTGATCTGGAGTCAGACGCGCTACCGTTGCGCCACGAGGTCTCACTGTGCAGGTGGGAGTGGTCGTCAACAGAGTAGCCAACAAAGGTAGGTTATTTCCCCCAACCGACATAAAATTAGATAGATTCTGACATATTAAATATTCAGCCTAAAGAGGAAAGAAAATAAGTACTTTTCTTTTCAGCACAATACCACTGTAATTGAAGGCAAAGCCAAACAGAAAGGCACCAGCTAGCCAGTTTCTGTGTTTGTGGCCATGTGAAGCCATACCGGTTTAATTACATTACAATGGAACATGCAAATGCTGGGGTGAATCGTGCATGGTGTGGAATTCTCCACGTGACTTACTCTTTGCTAGCTTTATATTTAGGACAATTTGTGGCCTCTTTCAAGTGAGAAGAAATATGTTAAATTCTCTTCCAAAAGAAGGTGTTTTATGGCATTCAGTAGATGTATTTGAGGATGGCCTCGATGTTCTTGTGGCAAAGCTGGAAACTATGCCACTATAGTATCTAAAGTGGGTATTGTGACACAGCTTGTTGATCCAAGGAGAAATCGGAAATGCAAATATGGAGTTCTAAAGGAATCCTGCTTCCCAATTTGGGGCACAATTGAAAATGACTTCAGGTCTTTCATTTTTTTTCCTTTCTCCTTCATTTGGAACAACAAGGGGAAGAAGGGTGAGTGAATGGTTGAACCTGAGTCTTCTTTTCATCCTGAATTACTTTTGTAACTTTCTGTGATACTGTTCCATGTTTAAAGATCAAAGGAGTATGAAACAAGTGCATTTCCAAGCCTACGTAAGTTGCACCTTGTGGCAAATAAGGAAGCGGTATTCAAACGGCGTGATGCGTTTATGGAAGAAAAAAGGAGCTTGATGGCAGCGGTGGGATTCGAACCCACGCCCCCATAGAGACTGGAGCCTTAATCCAGCACCTTAGACCGCTCGGCCACGCTACCTGCGCATGTTTCCGGCGGCTGTGTACTCACAACACGCACGCCATTTGGCAGCGTTCTGATCATTTCATTTTCTTTCTTGTCAAAAGGTTGCAAGTCCCGACAATATCTTTCCACACTCATGTGGCACTGCTGGCGGCATAGGTCATTTAGAGCGCCTTCACCTCTAAAGGACGGCAAAAATACAAGAAAACTAGATCAATTCTAAAATATTACACATCCCCCTCTATTTATTCTCACACAGAACAAATATTATCCTAATATATATAAATATATATATATATATATATATATATCAAAAGAGTTTGAAGGGCAAGTTCCTTGTGTTACATTCAGGTGAAAGCTGCAAGCGTGTCAAATGACCACCAACAGGTGCAAACACAAGATAACAATTCACCACCAGCATAGGGAAAGTGCTGTGCCCAGTATTCAGCATTCAAATGCTGCCTCTAGGAAATAAATTCATGAACCTGTTTTGACTGGGAGTAAAGCAAAAAAAAAAGGAGGAACCCTTAAAATGACACGCTAAATTAACAAGAGGACTCTATTTTTGGGTCCCGACCCCCAGGTTAAAAACCACAGAATTCATTTGAAACATTCAGGAATCCTGCAGCATGTCAATTTTACCTACTGTAGTTCAGCAGGACTTTTCCAGTTTTGGCCATCAACATAATGAAATAATCCAAGTACGGGATTTATAGATAATATATGCTAAGCATGCTAAGAATGGGGCGTGTGCCTTGCGCTTTTTATCCAACTCTGGTATGACAAGAGATCTGTGCTTATTCTTCTCCAAAGCAAAAGCAGCATGACCCCGACGTGATTTGAACACGCAACCTTCTGATCTGGAGTCAGACGCGCTACCGTTGCGCCACAAGGTCTCACTGTGCAGGTGGGAGTGGTCGTCAACAGAGTAGCCAACAAAGGTAGGTTATTTCCCCCAACCGACATAAAATTAGATAGATTCTGACATATTAAATATTCAGCCTAAAGAGGAAAGAAAATAAGTACTTTTCTTTTCAGCACAATACCACTGTAATTGAAGGCAAAGCCAAACAGAAAGGCACCAGCTAGCCAGTTTCTGTGTTTGCGGCAATGTGAAGCCATACCGGTTTAATTACATTACAATGGAACATGCAAATGCTGGGGTGAATCGTGCATGGTGTGGAATTCTCCACGTGACTTACTCTTTGCTAGCTTTATATTTAGGACAATTTGTGGCCTCTTTCAAGTGAGAAGAAAGATGTTAAATTCTCTTCCTAAAGAAGGTGTTTTATGGCATTCAGTAGATGTATTTGAGGATGGCCTCGATGTTCTTGTGGCAAAGCTGGAAACTATGCCACTATAGTATCTAAAGTGGGTATTGTGACACAGCTTGTTGATCCAAGGAGAAATCGGAAATGCAAATATGGAGTTCTAAAGGAATGCTGCTTCCCAATTTGGGGCACAATTGAAAATGACTTCAGGTCTTTCATTTTTTTTCCTTTCTCCTTCATTTGGAACAACAAGGGGAAGAAGGGTGGGTGAATGGTTGAACCTGAGTCTTCTTTTCATCCTGAATTACTTTTGTAACTTTCTGTGATACTGTTCCATGTTTGAAGATCAAAGGAGTATGAAACTAGTGCATTTCCAAGCCTACGTAAGTTGCACCTTGTGGCAAATAAGGAAGCGGTATTCAAACGGCGTGATGCGTTTATGGAAGAAAAAAGGAGCTTGATGGCAGCGGTGGGATTCGAACCCACGCCCCCGAAGAGACTGGAGCCTTAATCCAGCGCTAGGAGCTTGATGGCAGCGGTGGGATTCGAACCCACGCCCCCGAAGAGACTGGAGCCTTAATCCAGCGCCTTAGACCGCTCGGCCACGCTACCTGCGCATGTTTCCGGCGGCTGTGTACTCACAACACGCACGCCATTTGGCAGCGTTCTGATCATTTCATTTTCTTTCTTGTCAAAAGGTTGCAAGTCCCGACAATATTTTTCCACACTCATGTGGCACTGCTTGCGGCATAGGTCATTTAGAGCGCCTTCACCTCTAAAGGACGGCAAAAATACAAGAAAACTAGATCATTTCTAAAATATTACACATCCCCCTCTATTTATTCTCACACAGAACAAATATTATCCTAATATATATAAATATATATATATATATATATATATATATATATCAAAAGAGTTTGAAGCGCAAGTTCCTCGTGTTACATTCAGGTGAAAGCTGCTAGCGTGTCAAATGACCACCAACAGGTGCAAACACAAGATAACAATTCACCACCAGCATAGGGAAAGTGCTGTGCCCAGTATTCAGCATTCAAATGCTGCCTCTAGGAAATCAATTCATGAACCTGTTTTGACTGGGAGTAAAGCAAAAAAAAAGGAGGAACCCTTAAAATGACATGCTAAATTAACAAGAGGACTCTATTTTTGGGTCCCGACCCCCAGGTTAAAAACCACAGAATTCATTTGAAACATTCAGGAATCCTGCAGCATGTCAATTTTACATACTGTAGCTCAGCAGGACTTTTCCAGTTTTGGCCATCAACATAATGAAATAATCCAAGTACGGGATATATAGATAATATATGCTAAGCATGCTAAAAATGGGGCGTGTGCCTTGCGCTTTTTATCCAACTCTGGTATGACAAGAGATCTGTGCTTATTCTTCTCCAAAGCAAAAGCAGCATGACCCCGACGTGATTTGAACACGCAACCTTCTGATCTGGAGTCAGACGCGCTACCGTTGCGCCACGAGGTCTCACTGTGCAGGTGGGAGTGGTCGTCAACAGAGTAGCCAACAAAGGTAGGTTATTTCCCCCAACCGACATAAAATTAGATAGATTCTGACATATTAAATATTCAGCCTAAAGAGGAAAGAAAATAAGTACTTTTCTTTTCAGCACAATACCACTGTAATTGAAGGCAAAGCCAAACAGAAAGGCACCAGCTAGCCAGTTTCTGTGTTTGTGGCCATGTGAAGCCATACCGGTTTAATTACATTACAATGGAACATGCAAATGCTGGGGTGAATCGTGCATGGTGTGGAATTCTCCACGTGACTTACTCTTTGCTAGCTTTATATTTAGGACAATTTGTGGCCTCTTTCAAGTGAGAAGAAATATGTTAAATTCTCTTCCAAAAGAAGGTGTTTTATGGCATTCAGTAGATGTATTTGAGGATGGCCTCGATGTTCTTGTGGCAAAGCTGGAAACTATGCCACTATAGTATCTAAAGTGGGTATTGTGACACAGCTTGTTGATCCAAGGAGAAATCGGAAATGCAAATATGGAGTTCTAAAGGAATCCTGCTTCCCAATTTGGGGCACAATTGAAAATGACTTCAGGTCTTTCATTTTTTTTCCTTTCTCCTTCATTTGGAACAACAAGGGGAAGAAGGGTGAGTAAATGGTTGAACCTGAGTCTTCTTTTCATCCTGAATTACTTTTGTAACTTTCTGTGATACTGTTCCATGTTTAAAGATCAAAGGAGTATGAAACAAGTGCATTTCCAAGCCTACGTAAGTTGCACCTTGTGGCAAATAAGGAAGCGGTATTCAAACGGCGTGATGCGTTTATGGAAGAAAAAAGGAGCTTGATGGCAGCGGTGGGATTCGAACCCACGCCCCCATAGAGACTGGAGCCTTAATCCAGCACCTTAGACCGCTCGGCCACGCTACCTGCGCATGTTTCCGGCGGCTGTGTACTCACAACACGCACGCCATTTGGCAGCGTTCTGATCATTTCATTTTCTTTCTTGTCAAAAGGTTGCAAGTCCCGACAATATCTTTCCACACTCATGTGGCACTGCTGGCGGCATAGGTCATTTAGAGCGCCTTCACCTCTAAAGGACGGCAAAAATACAAGAAAACTAGATCAATTCTAAAATATTACACATCCCCCTCTATTTATTCTCACACAGAACAAATATTATCCTAATATATATAAATATATATATATATATATATATATATCAAAAGAGTTTGAAGGGCAAGTTCCTTGTGTTACATTCAGGTGAAAGCTGCAAGCGTGTCAAATGACCACCAACAGGTGCAAACACAAGATAACAATTCACCACCAGCATAGGGAAAGTGCTGTGCCCAGTATTCAGCATTCAAATGCTGCCTCTAGGAAATAAATTCATGAACCTGTTTTGACTGGGAGTAAAGCAAAAAAAAAAGGAGGAACCCTTAAAATGACACGCTAAATTAACAAGAGGACTCTATTTTTGGGTCCCGACCCCCAGGTTAAAAACAACAGAATTCATTTGAAACATTCAGGAATCCTGCAGCATGTCAATTTTACCTACTGTAGATCAGCAGGACTTTTCCAGTTTTGGCCATCAACATAATGAAATAATCCAAGTACGGGATTTATAGATAATATATGCTAAGCATGCTAAGAATGGGGCGTGTGCCTTGCGCTTTTTATCCAACTCTGGTATGACAAGAGATCTGTGCTTATTCTTCTCCAAAGCAAAAGCAGCATGACCCCGACGTGATTTGAACACGCAACCTTCTGATCTGGAGTCAGACGCGCTACCGTTGCGCCACAAGGTCTCACTGTGCAGGTGGGAGTGGTCGTCAACAGAGTAGCCAACAAAGGTAGGTTATTTCCCCCAACCGACATAAAATTAGATAGATTCTGACATATTAAATATTCAGCCTAAAGAGGAAAGAAAATAAGTACTTTTCTTTTCAGCACAATACCACTGTAATTGAAGGCAAAGCCAAACAGAAAGGCACCAGCTAGCCAGTTTCTGTGTTTGCGGCAATGTGAAGCCATACCGGTTTAATTACATTACAATGGAACATGCAAATGCTGGGGTGAATCGTGCATGGTGTGGAATTCTCCACGTGACTTACTCTTTGCTAGCTTTATATTTAGGACAATTTGTGGCCTCTTTCAAGTGAGAAGAAAGATGTTAAATTCTCTTCCTAAAGAAGGTGTTTTATGGCATTCAGTAGATGTATTTGAGGATGGCCTCGATGTTCTTGTGGCAAAGCTGGAAACTATGCCACTATAGTATCTAAAGTGGGTATTGTGACACAGCTTGTTGATCCAAGGAGAAATCGGAAATGCAAATATGGAGTTCTAAAGGAATGCTGCTTCCCAATTTGGGGCACAATTGAAAATGACTTCAGGTCTTTCATTTTTTTTCCTTTCTCCTTCATTTGGAACAACAAGGGGAAGAAGTGTGGGTGAATGGTTGAACCTGAGTCTTCTTTTCATCCTGAATTACTTTTGTAACTTTCTGTGATACTGTTCCATGTTTGAAGATCAAAGGAGTATGAAACTAGTGCATTTCCAAGCCTACGTAAGTTGCACCTTGTGGCAAATAAGGAAGCGGTATTCAAACGGCGTGATGCGTTTATGGAAGAAAAAAGGAGCTTGATGGCAGCGGTGGGATTCGAACCCACGCCCCCGAAGAGACTGGAGCCTTAATCCAGCGCTAGGAGCTTGATGGCAGCGGTGGGATTCGAACCCACGCCCCCGAAGAGACTGGAGCCTTAATCCAGCGCCTTAGACCGCTCGGCCACGCTACCTGCGCATGTTTCCGGCGGCTGTGTACTCACAACACGCACGCCATTTGGCAGCGTTCTGATCATTTCATTTTCTTTCTTGTCAAAAGGTTGCAAGTCCCGACAATATTTTTCCACACTCATGTGGCACTGCTGGCGGCATAGGTCATTTAGAGCGCCTTCACCTCTAAAGGACGGCAAAAATACAAGAAAACTAGATCATTTCTAAAATATTACACATCCCCCTCTATTTATTCTCACACAGAACAAATATTATCCTAATATATATAAATATATATATATATATATATATATATATATATCAAAAGAGTTTGAAGCGCAAGTTCCTCGTGTTACATTCAGGTGAAAGCTGCTAGCGTGTCAAATGACCACCAACAGGTGCAAACACAAGATAACAATTCACCACCAGCATAGGGAAAGTGCTGTGCCCAGTATTCAGCATTCAAATGCTGCCTCTAGGAAATCAATTCATGAACCTGTTTTGACTGGGAGTAAAGCAAAAAAAAAGGAGGAACCCTTAAAATGACATGCTAAATTAACAAGAGGACTCTATTTTTGGGTCCCGACCCCCAGGTTAAAAACCACAGAATTCATTTGAAACATTCAGAAATCCTGCAGCATGTCAATTTTACCTACTGTAGATCAGCAGGACTTTTCCAGTTTTGGCCATCAACATAATGAAATAATCCAAGTACGGGATATATAGATAATATATGCTACGCATGCTAAGAATGGGGCGTGTGCCTTGCGCTTTTTATCCAACTCTGTTATGACAAGAGATCTGTGCTTATTCTTCTCCAAAGCAAAAGCAGCATGACCCCGACGTGATTTGAACACGCCAGCATGACCCCGACGTGATTTGAACACGCAACCTTCTGATCTGGAGTCAGACGCGCTACCGTTGCGCCACGAGGTCTCACTGTGCAGGTGGGAGTGGTCGTCAACAGAGTAGCCAACAAAGGTAGGTTATTTCCCCCAACCGACATAAAATTAGATAGATTCTGACATATTAAATATTCAGCCTAAAGAGGAAAGAAAATAAGTACTTTTCTTTTCAGCACAATACCACTGTAATTGAAGGCAAAGCCAAACAGAAAGGCACCAGCTAGCCAGTTTCTGTGTTTGCGGCAATGTGAAGCCATACCGGTTTAATTACATTACAATGGAACATGCAAATGCTGGGGTGAATCGTGCATGGTGTGGAATTCTCCACGTGACTTACTCTTTGCTAGCTTTATATTTAGGACAATTTGTGGCCTCTTTCAAGTGAGAAGAAAGATGTTAAATTCTCTTCCTAAAGAAGGTGTTTTATGGCATTCAGTAGATGTATTTGAGGATGGCCTCGATGTTCTTGTGGCAAAGCTGGAAACTATGCCACTATAGTATCTAAAGTGGGTATTGTGACACAGCTTGTTGATCCAAGGAGAAATCGGAAATGCAAATATGGAGTTCTAAAGGAATCCTGCTTCCCAATTTGGGGCACAATTGAAAATGACTTCAGGTCTTTCATTTTATTTCCTTTCTCCGTAATTTGGAACAACAAGGGGAAGAAGGGTGGGTGAATGGTTGAACCTGAGTCTTCTTTTCATCCTGAATTACTTTTGTAACTTTCTGTGATACTGTTCCATGTTTAAAGATCAAAGGAGTATAAAACAAGTGCATTTCCAAGCCTACGTAAGTTGCACCTTGTGGCAAATAAGGAAGCGGTATTCAAACGGCGTGATGCGTTTATGGAAGAAAAAAGGAGCTTGATGGCAGCGGTGGGATTTGAACCCACGCCCCCGAAGAGACTGGAGCCTTAATCCAGCGCTAGGAGCTTGATGGCAGCGGTGGGATTCGAACCCACGCCCCCGAAGAGACTGGAGCCTTAATCCAGCGCCTTAGACCGCTCGGCCACGCTACCTGCGCATGTTTCCGGCGGCTGTGTACTCACAACACGCACGCCATTTGGCAGCGTTCTGATCATTTCATTTTCTTTCTTGTCAAAAGGTTGCAAGTCCCGACAATATCTTTCCACACTCATGTGGCACTGCTGGCGGCATAGGTCATTTAGAGCGCCTTCACCTCTACAGGACGGCAAAAATACAAGAAAACTAGATCAATTCTGAAATATTACACATCCCCCTCTATTTATTCTCACACAGAACAAATATTATCCTAATATATATAAATATATATATATATATATATATATATATATATATCAAAAGAGTTTGAAGCGCAAGTTCCTCGTGTTACATTCAGGTGAAAGCTGCTAGCGTGTCAAATGACCACCAACAGGTGCAAACACAAGATAACAATTCACCACCAGCATAGGGAAAGTGCTGTGCCCAGTATTCAGCATTCAAATGCTGCCTCTAGGAAATCAATTCATGAACTTGTTTTGACTGGGAGTAAAGCAAAAAAAAAAAGGAGGAACCCTTAAAATGACACGCTAAATTAACAAGAGGACTCTATTTTTGGTCCCGACCCCCAGGTTAAAAACCACAGAATTCATTTGAAACATTCAGGAATCCTGCAGCATGTCAATTTTACCTACTGTAGGTCAGCAGGACTTTTCCAGTTTTGGCCATCAACATAATGAAATAATCCAAGTACAGGATATATAGATAATATATGCTAAGCATGCTAAGAATGGGGCGTGTGCCTTGCGCTTTTTATCCAACTCTGGTATGACAAGGTGCTTATTCTTCTCCAAAGCAAAAGCAGCATGACCCCGACGTTATTTGAACACACAACCTTCTGATCTGGAGTCAGACGCGCTACCGTTGCGCCACGAGGTCTCACTGTGCAGGTGGGAGTGGTCGTCAACAGAGTAGCCAACAAAGGTAGGTTATTTCCCCCAACCGACATAAAATTAGATAGATTCTGACATATTAAATATTCAGCCTAAAGAGGAAAGAAAATAAGTACTTTTCTTTTCAGCACAATACCACTGTAATTGAAGGCAAAGCCAAACAGAAAGGCACCAGCTAGCCAGTTTCTGTGTTTGCGGCAATGTGAAGCCATACCGGTTTAATTACATTACAATGGAACATGCAAATGCTGGGGTGAATCGTGCATGGTGTGGAATTCTCCACGTGACTTACTCTTTGCTAGCTTTATATTTAGGACAATTTGTGGCCTCTTTCAAGTGAGAAGAAAGATGTTAAATTCTCTTCCTAAAGAAGGTGTTTTATGGCATTCAGTAGATGTATTTGAGGATGGCCTCGATGTTCTTGTGGCAAAGCTGGAAACTATGCCACTATAGTATCTAAAGTGGGTATTGTGACACAGCTTGTTGATCCAAGGAGAAATCGGAAATGCAAATATGGAGTTCTAAAGGAATCCTGCTTCCCAATTTGGGGCACAATTGAAAATGACTTCAGGTCTTTCATTTTTTTTCCTTTCTCCTTCATTTGGAACAACAAGGGGAAGAAGGGTGAGTGAATGGTTGAACCTGAGTCTTCTTTTCATCCTGAATTACTTTTGTAACTTTCTGTGATACTGTTCCCTGTTTAAAGATCAAAGGAGTATGAAACAAGTGCATTTCCAAGCCTACGTAAGTTGCACCTTGTGGCAAATTAGGAAGCGGTATTCAAACGGCGTGATGCGTTTATGGAAGAAAAAAGGAGCTTGATGGCAGCGGTGGGATTCGAACCCACGCCCCCAAAGAGACTGGAGCCTTAATCCAGCACCTTAGACCGCTCAGCCACGCTACCTGCGCATGTTTCCGGCGGCTGTGTACTCACAACACGCACGCCATTTGGCAGCGTTCTGATCATTTCATTTTCTTTCTTGTCAAAAGGTTGCAAGTCCCGACAATATCTTTCCACACTCATGTGGCACTGCTGGCGGCATAGGTCATTTAGAGCGCCTTCACCTCTAAAGGACGGCAAAAATACAAGAAAACTAGATCAATTCTAAAATATTACACATCCCCCTCTATTTATTCTCACACAGAACAAATATTATCCTAATATATATAAATATATATATATATATATATATATATATATATATATATATATATATATATATATATATATATCAAAAGAGTTTGAAGCGCAAGTTCCTCGTGTTACATTCAGGTGAAAGCTGCTAGCGTGTCAAATGACCACCAACAGGTGCAAACACAAGATAACAATTCACCACCAGCATAGGGAAAGTGCTGTGCCCAGTATTCAGCATTCAAATGCTGCCTCTAGGAAATCAATTCATGAACCTGTTTTGACTGGGAGTAAAGCAAAAAAAAAAGGAGGAACCCTTAAAATGACACGCTAAATTAACAAGAGGACTCTATTTTTGGGTCCCGACCCCCAGGTTAAAAACCACAGAATTCATTTGAAACATTCAGGAATCCTGCAACATGTCAATTTTACCTACTGTAGATCAGCAGGACTTTTCCAGTTTTGGCCATCAACATAATGAAATAATCCAAGTACGGGATATATAGATAATATATGCTAAGCATGGGGCGTGTGCCTTGCGCTTTTTATCCAACTCTGGTATGACAAGAGATCTGTGCTTATTCTTCTCCAAAGCCAAAGCAGCATGACCCCGACGTGATTTGAACACGCAACCTTCTGATCTGGAGTCAGACGCGCTACTGTTGCGCCACGAGGTCTCACTGTGCAGGTGGGAGTGGTCGTCAACAGAGTAGCCAACAAAGGTAGGTTATTTCCCCCAACCAACATAAAATTAGATAGATTCTGTCATATTAAATATTCAGCCCAAAGAGGAAAGAAAATAAGTACTTTTCTTTTCAGCACAATACCACTGTAATTGAAGGCAAAGCCAAACAGAAAGGCACCAGCTAGCCAGTTTCTGTGTTTGTGGCCATGTGAAGCCATACCGGTTTAATTACATTACAATGGAACATGCAAATGCTGGGGTGAATCGTGCATGGTGTGGAATTCTCCACATGACTTACTCTTTGCTAGCTTTATATTTAGTACAATTTGTGGCCTCTTTCAAGTGAGAAGAAAGATGTTAAATTCTCTTCCAAAAGAAGGTGTTTTATGGCATTCAGTAGATGTATTTGAGGATGGCCTCGATGTTCTTGTGGCAAAGCTGGAAACTATGCCACTATAGTATCTAAAGTGGGTATTGTGACACAGCTTGTTGATCCAATGAGAAATCGGAAATGCAAATATGGAGTTCTAAAGGAATCCTGCTTCCCAATTTGGGGCACAATTGAAAATGACTTCAGGTCTTTCATTTTTTTTCCTTTCTCCTTCATTTGGAACAACAAGGGGAAGAAGGGTGGGTGAATGGTTGAACCTGAGTCTTCTTTTCATCCTGAATTACTTTTGTAACTTTCTGTGATACTGTTCCATGTTTAAAGATCAAAGGAGTATGAAACAAGTGCATTTCCAAGCCTACGTAAGTTGCACCTTGTGGCAAATAAGGAAGCGGTATTCAAACGGCGTGATGCGTTTATGGAAGAAAAAAGGAGCTTGATGGCAGCGGTGGGATTCGAACCCACGCCCCCGAAGAGACTGGGGCCTTAATCCAGCGCCTTAGACTGCTCGGCCACGCTACCTGCGCATGTTTACGGCAGCTGTGTACTCACAACACGCACGCCATTTGGCAGCGTTCTGATCATTTCATTTTCTTTCTTGTCAAAAGGTTGCAAGTCCCGACAATATCTTTCCACACTCATGTGGCACTGCTGGCGGCATAGGTCATTTAGAGCGCCTTCACCTCTACAGGACGGCAAAAATACAAGAAAACTAGATCAATTCTAAAATATTACACATCCCCCTCTATTTATTCTCACACAGAACAAATATTATTCTAATATATATAAATATATATATATATATATATATATATATATATCAAAAGAGTTTGAAGCGCAAGTTCCTTGTGTTACATTCAGGTGAAAGCTGCAAACACAAGATAACAATTCACCACCAGCATAGGGAAAGTGCTGTGCCCAGTATTCAGCATTCAAATGCTGCCTCTAGGAAATAAATTCATGAACCTGTTTTGACTGGGAGTAAAGCAAAAAAAAAAGGAGGAACCCTTAAAATGACACGCTAAATTAACAAGAGGACTCTATTTTTGGGTCCCGACCCCCAGGTTAAAAACCACAGAATTCATTTGAAACATTCAGGAATCCTGCAGCATGTCAATTTTACCTACTGTAGATCAGCAGGACTTTTCCAGTTTTGGCCATCAACATAATGAAATAATCCAAGTACGGGATTTATAGATAATATATGCTAAGCATGCTAAGAATGGGGCGTGTGCCTTGCGCTTTTTATCCAACTCTGGTATGACAAGAGATCTGTGCTTATTCTTCTCCAAAGCAAAAGCAGCATGACCCCGACGTGATTTGAACACGCAACCTTCTGATCTGGAGTCAGACGCGCTACCGTTGCGCCACGGAACTCACTGTACAGGTGTGAGTGGTCGTCAACAGAGTAACCAACAAAGGTAGGTTATTTCCCCCAACCGACATAAAATTAGATAGATTCTGACATATTAAATATTTAGCCTAAAGAGGAAAGAAAATAAGTACTTTTCTTTTCAGCACAATACCACTGTAATTGAAGGCAAAGCCAAACAGAAAGGCACCAGCTAGCCAGTTTCTGTGTTTGCGGCCATGTGAAGCCATACCGGTTTAATTACATTACAATGGAACATGCAAATGCTGGGGTGAATCGTGCATGGTGTGGAATTCTCCACGTGACTTACTCTTTGCTAGCTTTATATTTAGGACAATTTGTGGCCTCTTTCAAGTGAGAAGAAAGATGTTAAATTCTCTTCCTAAAGAAGGTGTTTTATGGCATTCAGTAGATGTATTTGAGGATGGCCTCGATGTTCTTGTGGCAAAGCTGGAAACTATGCCACTATAGTATCTAAAGTGGGTATTGTGACACAGCTTGTTGATCCAAGGAGAAATCGGAAATGCAAATATGGAGTTCTAAAGGAATCCTGCTTCCCAATTTGGGGCACAATTGAAAATGACTTCAGGTATTTCATTTTTTTTCCTTTCTCCTTCATTTGGAACAACAAGGGGAAGAAGGGTGGGTGAATGGTTGAACCTGAGTCTTCTTTTCATCCTGAATTACTTTTGTAACTTTCTGTGATACTGCTCCATGTTTAAAGATCAAAGGAGTATGAAACAAGTGCATTTCCAAGCCTACGTAAGTTGCACCTTGTGGCAAATAAGGAAGCGGTATTCAAACGGCGTGATGCGTTTAAGAAAGAAAAAAGGAGCTTGATGGCAGCGGTGGGATTCAAACCCACGCCCCCGAAGAGACTGGAGCCTTAATCCAGCGCCTTAGACCGCTCGGCCACGCTACCTGCGCATGTTTCCGGCGGCTGTGTACTCACAACACGCACGCCATTTGGCAGCGTTCTGATCATTTCATTTTCTTTCTTGTCAAAAGGTTGCAAGTCCCGACAATATCTTTCCACACTCATGTGGCACTGCTGGCGGCATAGGTCATTTAGAGCGCCTTCACCTCTACAGGACGGCAAAAATACAAGAAATCTAGATCAATTCTAAAATATTACACATCCCCCTCTATTTATTCTCACACAGAACAAATATTATCCTAATATATATAAATATATATATATATATATATATATATCAAAAGAGTTTGAAGCGCAAGTTCCTCGTGTTACATTCAGGTGAAAGCTGCTAGCGTGTCAAATAACCACCAACAGGTGCAAACACAAGATAACAATTCACCACCAGCATAGGGAAAGTGCTGTGCCCAGTATTCAGCATTCAAATGCTGCCTCTAGGAAATCAATTCATGAACCTGTTTTGACTGGGAGTAAAGCAAAAAAAAAAGGAGGAACCCTTAAAATGACACGCTAAATTAACAAGAGGACTCTATTTTTGGGTCCCGACCCCCAGGTTAAAAACCACAGAATTCATTTGAAACATTCAGGAATCCTGCAGCATGTCAATTTTACATACTGTAGCTCAGCAGGACTTTTCCAGTTTTGGCCATCAACATAATGAAATAATCCAAGTACGGGATATATAGATAATATATGCTAAGCATGCTAAAAATGGGGCGTGTGCCTTGCGCTTTTTATCCAACTCTGGTATGACAAGAGATCTGTGCTTATTCTTCTCCAAAGCAAAAGCAGCATGACCCCGACGTGATTTGAACACGCAACCTTCTGATCTGGAGTCAGACGCGCTACCGTTGCGCCACGAGGTCTCACTGTGCAGGTGGGAGTGGTCGTCAACAGAGTAGCCAACAAAGGTAGGTTATTTCCCCCAACCGACATAAAATTAGATAGATTCTGACATATTAAATATTCAGCCTAAAGAGGAAAGAAAATAAGTACTTTTCTTTTCAGCACAATACCACTGTAATTGAAGGCAAAGCCAAACAGAAAGGCACCAGCTAGCCAGTTTCTGTGTTTGTGGCCATGTGAAGCCATACCGGTTTAATTACATTACAATGGAACATGCAAATGCTGGGGTGAATCGTGCATGGTGTGGAATTCTCCACGTGACTTACTCTTTGCTAGCTTTATATTTAGGACAATTTGTGGCCTCTTTCAAGTGAGAAGAAATATGTTAAATTCTCTTCCAAAAGAAGGTGTTTTATGGCATTCAGTAGATGTATTTGAGGATGGCCTCGATGTTCTTGTGGCAAAGCTGGAAACTATGCCACTATAGTATCTAAAGTGGGTATTATGACACAGCTTGTTGATCCAAGGAGAAATCGGAAATGCAAATATGGAGTTCTAAAGGAATCCTGCTTCCCAATTTGGGGCACAATTGAAAATGACTTCAGGTCTTTCATTTTTTTTCCTTTCTCCTTCATTTGGAACAACAAGGGGAAGAAGGGTGAGTGAATGGTTGAACCTGAGTCTTCTTTTCATCCTGAATTACTTTTGTAACTTTCTGTGATACTGTTCCATGTTTAAAGATCAAAGGAGTATGAAACAAGTGCATTTCCAAGCCTACGTAAGTTGCACCTTGTGGCAAATAAGGAAGCGGTATTCAAACGGCGTGATGCGTTTATGGAAGAAAAAAGGAGCTTGATGGCAGCGGTGGGATTCGAACCCACGCCCCCAAAGAGACTGGAGCCTTAATCCAGCACCTTAGACCGCTCGGCCACGCTACCTGAGCATGTTTCCGGCGGCTGTGTACTCACAACACGCACGCCATTTGGCAGCGTTCTGATCATTTCATTTTCTTTCTTGTCAAAAGGTTGCAAGTCCCGACAATATCTTTCCACACTCATGTGGCACTGCTGGCGGCATAGGTCATTTAGAGCGCCTTCACCTCTAAAGGACGGCAAAAATACAAGAAAACTAGATCAATTCTAAAATATTACACATCCCCCTCTATTTATTCTCACACAGAACAAATATTATCCTAATATATATAAATATATATATATATATATATATATATATATCAAAAGAGTTTGAAGGGCAAGTTCCTTGTGTTACATTCAGGTGAAAGCTGCAAGCGTGTCAAATGACCACCAACAGGTGCAAACACAAGATAACAATTCACCACCAGCATAGGGAAAGTGCTGTGCCCAGTATTCAGCATTCAAATGCTGCCTCTAGGAAATAAATTCATGAACCTGTTTTGACTGGGAGTAAAGCAAAAAAAAAAGGAGGAACCCTTAAAATGACACGCTAAATTAACAAGAGGACTCTATTTTTGGGTCCCGACCCCCAGGTTAAAAACCACAGAATTCATTTGAAACATTCAGGAATCCTGCAGCATGTCAATTTTACCTACTGTAGATCAGCAGGACTGTTCCAGTTTTGGCCATCAACATAATGAAATAATCCAAGTACGGGATTTATAGATAATATATGCTAAGCATGCTAAGAATGGGGCGTGTGCCTTGCGCTTTTTATCCAACTCTGGTATGACAAGAGATCTGTGCTTATTCTTCTCCAAAGCAAAAGCAGCATGACCCCGACGTGATTTGAACACGCAACCTTCTGATCTGGAGTCAGACGCGCTACCATTGCGCCACGAGGCCTCACTGTACAGTTGTGAGTGGTCGTCAACAGAGTAACCAACAAAGGTAGGTTATTTCCCCCAACCGACATAAAATTAGATAGATTCTGACATATTAAATATTCAGCCTAAAGAGGAAAGAAAATAAGTACTTTTCTTTTCAGCACAATACCACTGTAATTGAAGGCAAAGCCAAACAGAAAGGCACCAGCTAGCCAGTTTCTGTGTTTGCGGCAATGTGAAGCCATACCGGTTTAATTACATTACAATGGAACATGCAAATGCTGGGGTGAATCGTGCATGGTGTGGAATTCTCCACGTGACTTACTCTTTGCTAGCTTTATATTTAGGACAATTTGTGGCCTCTTTCAAGTGAGAAGAAAGATGTTAAATTCTCTTCCTAAAGAAGGTGTTTTATGGCATTCAGTAGATGTATTTGAGGATGGCCTCGATGTTCTTGTGGCAAAGCTGGAAACTATGCCACTATAGTATCTAAAGTGGGTATTGTGACACAGCTTGTTGATCCAAGGAGAAATCGGAAATGCAAATATGGAGTTCTAAAGGAATCCTGCTTCCCAATTTGGGGCACAATTGAAAATGACTTCAGGTATTTCATTTTTTTTCCTTTCTCCTTCATTTGGAACAACAAGGGGAAGAAGGGTGGGTGAATGGTTGAACCTGAGTCTTCTTTTCATCCTGAATTACTTTTGTAACTTTCTGTGATACTGCTCCATGTTTAAAGATCAAAGGAGTATGAAACAAGTGCATTTCCAAGCCTACGTAAGGTGCACCTTGTGGCAAATAAGGAAGCAGTATTCAAACGGCGTGATGCGTTTATGGAAGATAAAAGGAGCTTGATGGCAGCGGTGGGATTCAAACCCACGCCCCCGAAGAGACTGGAGCCTTAATCCAGCGCCTTAGACCGCTCGGCCACGCTACCTGCGCATGTTTCCGGCGGCTGTGTACTCACAACACGCACGCCATTTGGCAGCGTTCTGATCATTTCATTTTCTTTCTTGTCAAAAGGTTGCAAGTCCCGACAATATCTTTCCACACTCATGTGGCACTGCTGGCGGCATAGGTCATTTAGAGCGCCTTCACCTCTACAGGACGGCAAAAATACAAGAAATCTAGATCAATTCTAAAATATTACACATCCCCCTCTATTTATTCTCACACAGAACAAATATTATCCTAATATATATAAATATATATATATATATATATATATATATATATATATCAAAAGAGTTTGAAGCGCAAGTTCCTCGTGTTACATTCAGGTGAAAGCTGCTAGCGTGTCAAATAACCACCAACAGGTGCAAACACAAGATAACAATTCACCACCAGCATAGGGAAAGTGCTGTGCCCAGTATTCAGCATTCAAATGCTGCCTCTAGGAAATCAATTTATGAACCTGTTTTGACTGGGAGTAAAGCAAAAAAAAAAAAAGGAGGAACCCTTAAAATGACACGCTAAATTAACAAGAGGACTCTATTTTTGGGTCCCGACCCCCAGGTTAAAAACCACAGAATTCATTTGAAACATTCAGGAATCCTGCAGCATGTCAATTTTACATACTGTAGATCAGCAGGACTTTTCCAGTTTTGGCCATCAACATAATGAAATAATCCAAGTACGGGATATATAGATAATATATGCTAAGCATGCTAAAAATGGGGCGTGTGCCTTGCGCTTTTTATCCAACTCTGGTATGACAAGAGATCTGTGCTTATTCTTCTCCAAAGCCAAAGCAGCATGACCCCGACGTGATTTGAACACGCAACCTTCTGATCTGGAGTCAGACGCGCTACCGTTGCGCCACGAGGTCTCACTGTGCAGGTGGGAGTGGTCGTCAACAGAGTAGCCAACAAAGGTAGGTTATTTCCCCCAACCGACATAAAATTAGATAGATTCTGACATATTAAATATTCAGCCTAAAGAGGAAAGAAAATAAGTACTTTTCTTTTCAGCACAATACCACTGTAATTGAAGGCAAAGCCAAACAGAAAGGCACCAGCTAGCCAGTTTCTGTGTTTGCGGCAATGTGAAGCCATACCGGTTTAATTACATTACAATGGAACATGCAAATGCTGGGGTGAATCGTGCATGGTGTGGAATTCTCCACATGACTTACTCTTTGCTAGCTTTATATTTAGTACAATTTGTGGCCTCTTTCAAGTGAGAAGAAAGATGTTAAATTCTCTTCCAAAAGAAGGTGTTTTATGGCATTCAGTAGATGTATTTGAGGATGGCGTCGATGTTCTTGTGGCAAAGCTGGAAACTATGCCACTATAGTATCTAAAGTGGGTATTGTGACACAGCTTGTTGATCCAATGAGAAATCGGAAATGCAAATATGGAGTTCTAAAGGAATCCTGCTTCCCAATTTGGGGCACAATTGAAAATGACTTCAGGTCTTTCATTTTTTTTCCTTTCTCCTTCATTTGGAACAACAAGGGGAAGAAGGGTGGGTGAATGGTTGAACCTGAGTCTTCTTTTCATCCTGAATTACTTTTGTAACTTTCTGTGATACTGTTCCATGTTTAAAGATCAAAGGAGTATGAAACAAGTGCATTTCCAAGCCTACGTAAGTTGCACCTTGTGGCAAATAAGGAAGCGGTATTCAAACGGCGTGATGCGTTTATGGAAGAAAAAAGGAGCTTGATGGCAGCGGTGGGATTCGAACCCACGCCCCCGAAGAGACTGGGGCCTTAATCCAGCGCCTTAGACTGCTCGGCCACGCTACCTGCGCATGTTTACGGCGGCTGTGTACTCACAACACGCACGCCATTTGGCAGCGTTCTGATCATTTCATTTTCTTTCTTGTCAAAAGGTTGCAAGTCCCGACAATATCTTTCCACACTCATGTGGCACTGCTGGCGGCATAGGTCATTTAGAGCGCCTTCACCTCTACAGGACGGCAAAAATACAAGAAAACTAGATCAATTCTAAAATATTACACATCCCCCTCTATTTATTCTCACACAGAACAAATATTATTCTAATATATATAAATATATATATATATATATATATATATCAAAAGAGTTTGAAGGGCAAGTTCCTTGTGTTACATTCAGGTGAAAGCTGCAAGCGTGTCAAATGACCACCAACAGGTGCAAACACAAGATAACAATTCACCACCAGCATAGGGAAAGTGCTGTGCCCAGTATTCAGCATTCAAATGCTGCCTCTAGGAAATAAATTCATGAACCTGTTTTGACTGGGAGTAAAGCAAAAAAAAAAGGAGGAACCCTTAAAATGACACGCTAAATTAACAAGAGGACTCTATTTTTGGGTCCCGACCCCCAGGTTAAAAACCACAGAATTCATTTGAAACATTCAGGAATCCTGCAGCATGTCAATTTTACCTACTGTAGATCAGCAGGACTTTTCCAGTTTTGGCCATCAACATAATGAAATAATCCAAGTACGGGATTTATAGATAATATATGCTAAGCATGCTAAGAATGGGGCGTGTGCCTTGCGCTTTTTATCCAACTCTGGTATGACAAGAGATCTGTGCTTATTCTTCTCCAAAGCAAAAGCAGCATGACCCCGACGTGATTTGAACACGCAACCTTCTGATCTGGAGTCAGACGCGCTACCATTGCGCCACGAGGCCTCACTGTACAGGTGTGAGTGGTCGTCAACAGAGTAACCAACAAAGGTAGGTTATTTCCCCCAACCGACATAAAATTAGATAGATTCTGACATATTAAATATTCAGCCTAAAGAGGAAAGAAAATAAGTACTTTTCTTTTCAGCACAATACCACTGTAATTGAAGGCAAAGCCAAACAGAAAGGCACCAGCTAGCCAGTTTCTGTGTTTGCGGCAATGTGAAGCCATACCGGTTTAATTACATTACAATGGAACATGCAAATGCTGGGGTGAATCGTGCATGGTGTGGAATTCTCCACGTGACTTACTCTTTGCTAGCTTTATATTTAGGACAATTTGTGGCCTCTTTCAAGTGAGAAGAAAGATGTTAAATTCTCTTCCTAAAGAAGGTGTTTTATGGCATTCAGTAGATGTATTTGAGGATGGCCTCGATGTTCTTGTGGCAAAGCTGGAAACTATGCCACTATAGTATCTAAAGTGGGTATTGTGACACAGCTTGTTGATCCAAGGAGAAATCGGAAATGCAAATATGGAGTTCTAAAGGAATCCTGCTTCCCAATTTGGGGCACAATTGAAAATGACTTCAGGTATTTCATTTTTTTTCCTTTCTCCTTCATTTGGAACAACAAGGGGAAGAAGGGTGGGTGAATGGTTGAACCTGAGTCTTCTTTTCATCCTGAATTACTTTTGTAACTTTCTGTGATACTGCTCCATGTTTAAAGATCAAAGGAGTATGAAACAAGTGCATTTCCAAGCCTACGTAAGGTGCACCTTGTGGCAAATAAGGAAGCAGTATTCAAACGGCGTGATGCGTTTATGGAAGATAAAAGGAGCTTGATGGCAGCGGTGGGATTCAAACCCACGCCCCCGAAGAGACTGGAGCCTTAATCCAGCGCCTTAGACCGCTCGGCCACGCTACCTGCGCATGTTTCCGGCGGCTGTGTACTCACAACACGCACGCCATTTGGCAGCGTTCTGATCATTTCATTTTCTTTCTTGTCAAAAGGTTGCAAGTCCCGACAATATCTTTCCACACTCATGTGGCACTGCTGGCGGCATAGGTCATTTAGAGCGCCTTCACCTCTACAGGACGGCAAAAATACAAGAAATCTAGATCAATTCTAAAATATTACACATCCCCCTCTATTTATTCTCACACAGAACAAATATTATCCTAATATATATAAATATATATATATATATATATATATATATATATCAAAAGAGTTTGAAGCGCAAGTTCCTCGTGTTACATTCAGGTGAAAGCTGCTAGCGTGTCAAATAACCACCAACAGGTGCAAACACAAGATAACAATTCACCACCAGCATAGGGAAAGTGCTGTGCCCAGTATTCAGCATTCAAATGCTGCCTCTAGGAAATCAATTTATGAACCTGTTTTGACTGGGAGTAAAGCAAAAAAAAAAAAAAGGAGTACCCCTTAAAATGACACGCTAAATTAACAAGAGGACTCCATTTTTGGGTCCCGACCCCCAGGTTAAAAACCACAGAATTCATTTGAAACATTCAGGAATCCTGCAGCATGTCAATTTTACATACTGTAGATCAGCAGGACTTTTCCAGTTTTGGCCATCAACATAATGAAATAATCCAAGTACGGGATATATAGATAATATATGCTAAGCATGCTAAAAATGGGGCGTGTGCCTTGCGCTTTTTATCCAACTCTGGTATGACAAGAGATCTGTGCTTATTCTTCTCCAAAGCAAAAGCAGCATGACCCCGACGTGATTTGAACACGCAACCTTCTGATCTGGAGTCAGACGCGCTACCGTTGCACCACGAGGTCTCACTGTGCAGGTGGGAGTGGTCGTCAACAGAGTAGCCAACAAAGGTAGGTTATTTCCCCCAACCGACATAAAATTAGATAGATTCTGACATATTAAATATTCAGCCTAAAGAGGAAAGAAAATAAGTACTTTTCTTTTCAGCACAATACCACTGTAATTGAAGGCAAAGCCAAACAGAAAGGCACCAGCTAGCCAGTTTCTGTGTTTGTGGCCATGTGAAGCCATACCGGTTTAATTACATTACAATGGAACATGCAAATGCTGGGGTGAATCGTGCATGGTGTGGAATTCTCCACGTGACTTACTCTTTGCTAGCTTTATATTTAGGACAATTTGTGGCCTCTTTCAAGTGAGAAGAAATATGTTAAATTCTCTTCCTAAAGAAGGTGTTTTATGGCATTCAGTAGATGTATTTGAGGATGGCCTCGATGTTCTTGTGGCAAAGCTGGAAACTATGCCACTATAGTATCTAAAGTGGGTATTGTGACACAGCTTGTTGATCCAAGGAGAAATCGGAAATGCAAATATGGAGTTCTAAAGGAATCCTGCTTCTCAATTTGGGGCACAATTGAAAATGACTTCAGGTCTTTCATTTTTTTTCCTTTCTCCTTCATTTGGAACAACAAGGGGAAGAAGGGTGGGTGAATGGTTGAACCTGAGTCTTCTTTTCATCCTGAATTACTTTTGTAACTTTCTGTGATACTGTTCCATGTTTAAAGATCAAAGGAGTATGAAACAAGTGCATTTCCAAGCCTACGTAAGTTGCACCTTGTGGCAAATAAGGAAGCGGTATTCAAACGGCGTGATGCGTTCATGGAAGAAAAGAGGAGCTTGATGGCAGCGGTGGGATTCGAACCCACGCCCCCGAAGAGACAGGAGCCTTAATCCAGCGCCTTAGACCGCTCGGCCACGCTACCTGCGCATGTTTCCGGCGGCTGTGTACTCACAACACGCACGCCATTTTGCAGCGTTCTGATCATTTCATTTTCTTTCTTGTCAAAAGGTTGCAAGTCCCGAAAATATCTTTCCACACTCATGTGGCACTGCTGGCGGCATAGGTCATTTAGAGCGCCTTCACCTCTACAGGACGGCAAAAATACAAGAAAACTAGATCAATTCTAAAATATTACACATCCCCCTCTATTTATTCTCACACAGAACAAATATTATCCTATTATATATAAATATATATATATATATATATATATATATCAAAAGAGTTTGAAGCGCAAGTTCATCGTGTTACATTCAGGTGAAAGCTGCTAGCGTGTCAAATGACCACCAACAGGTGCAAACACAAGATAACAATTCACCACCAGCATAGGGAAAGTGCTGTGCCCAGTATTCAGCATTCAAATGCTGCCTGTAGGAAATCAATTCATGAACCTGTTTTGACTGGGAGTAAAGCAAAAAAAAAAAGGAGGAACCCTTAAAATGACACGCTAAATTAACAAGAGGACTCTATTTTTGGGTCCCGACCCCCAGGTTAAAAACCACAGAATTCATTTGAAACAGTCAGGAATCCTACAGAATGTCAATTTTACCTACTGTGATCAGCAGGACTTTTCCAGTTTTGGCCATCAACATAATGAAATAATCCAAGTACGGGATATATAGATAATATATGCTAAGCATGCTAAGAATGGGGCGTGTGCCTTGCGCTTTTTATCCAACTCTGGTATGACAAGAGAGCTGTGCTTATACTTCTCCAAAGCAAAAGCAGCATGACCCCGACGTGATTTGAACACGCAACCTTCTGATCTGGAGTCAGACGCGCTACCGTTGTGCCACGAGGTCTCACTGTGCAGGTGGGAGTGGTCGTCAATGGAGTTGCCAACAAAGGTAGGTTATTTCCCCCAACCGACATAAAATTAGATAGATTCTGACATATTAAATATTCAGCCTAAAGAGGAAAGAAAATAAGTACTTTTCTTTTCAGCACAATACCACTGTAATTGAAGGCAAAGCCAAACAGAAAGGCACCAGCTAGCCAGTTTCTGTGTTTGCGGCAATGTGAAGCCATACCGGTTTAATTACATTACAATGGAACATGCAAATGCTGGGGTGAATCGTGCATGGTCTGGAATTCTCCACGTGACTTACTCTTTGCTAGCTTTATATTTAGGACAATTTGTGGCCTCTTTCAAGTGAGAAGAAAGATGTTAAATTCTCTTCCTAAAGAAGGTGTTTTATGGCATTCAGTAGATGTATTTGAGGATGGCCTCGATGTTCTTGTGGCAAAGCTGGAAACTATGCCACTATAGTATCTAAAGTGGGTATTGTGACACAGCTTGTTGATCCAAGGAGAAATCGGAAATGCAAATATGGAGTTCTAAAGGAATCCTGCTTCCCAATTTGGGGCACAATTGAAAATGACTTCAGGTCTTTCATTTTTTTTCCTTTCTCCTTCATTTGGAACAACAAGGGGAAGAAGGGTGGGTGAATGGTTGAACCTGAGTCTTCTTTTCATCCTGAATTACTTTTGTAACTTTCTGTGATACTGTTCCATGTTTAAATATCAAAGGAGTATGAAACAAGTGCATTTCCAAGCCTACGTAAGTTGCACCTTGTGGCAAATAAGGAAGCGGTATTCAAACGGCGTGATGCGTTTATGGAAGAAAAAAAGAGCTTGATGGCAGCGGTGGGATTCGAACCCACGCCCCCGAAGAGACTGGAGCCTTAATCCAGCGCCTTAGACCGCTCGGCCACGCTACCTGCGCATGTTTCTGGCGGCTGTGTACTCACAACACGCACGCCATTTGGCAGCGTTCTGATCATTTCATTTTCTTTCTTGTCAAAAGGTTGCAAGTCCCGACAATATCTTTCCACACTCATGTGGCACTGCTGGCGGCATAGGTCATTTAGAGCGCCTTCACCTCTACAGGACGGCAAAAATACAAGAAAACTAGATCAATTCTAAAATATTACACATCCCCCTCTATTTATTCTCACACAGAACAAATATTATCCTAATATATATAAATATATATATATATATATATATATATATCAAAAGAGTTTGAAGCGCAAGTTCCTCGTGTTACATTCAGGTGAAAGCTGCTAGCGTGTCAAATGACCACCAACAGTTGCAAACACAAGATAACAATTCACCACCAGCATAGGGAAAGTGCTGTGCCCAGTATTCAGCATTCAAATGCTACCTCTAGGAAATCAATTCATGAACCTGTTTTGACTGGGAGTAAAGCAAAAAAAAAAAAGGAGGAACCCTTAAAATGACACGCTAAATTAACAAGAGGACTCTATTTTTGGGTCCCGACCCCCAGGTTAAAAACCACAGAATTCATTTGAAACAGTCAGGAATCCTGCAGAATGTCAATTTTACCTACTGTGATCAGCAGGACTTTTCCAGTTTTGGCCATCAACATAATGAAATAATCCAAGTACGGGATATATAGATAATATATGCTAAGCATGCTAAGAATGGGGCGTGTGCCTTGCGCTTTTTATCCAACTCTGGTATGACAAGAGAGCTGTGCTTATTCTTCTCCAAAGCAAAAGCAGCATGACCCCGACGTGATTTGAACACGCAACCTTCTGATCTGGAGTCAGACGCGCTACCGTTGCGCCACGAGGTCTCACTGTGCAGGTGGGAGTGGTCGTCAACGGAGTTGCCAACAAAGGTATGTTATTTCCCCCAACCGACATAAAATTAGATAGATTCTGACATATTAAATATTCAGCCTAAAGAGGAAAGAAAATAAGTACTTTTCTTTTCAGCACAATACCACTGTAATTGAAGGCAAAGCCAAACAGAAAGGCACCAGCTAGCCAGTTTCTGTGTTTGCGGCAATGTGAAGCCATACCGGTTTAATTACATTACAATGGAACATGCAAATGCTGGGGTGAATCGTGCATGGTGTGGAATTCTCCACGTGACTTACTCTTTGCTAGCTTTATATTTAGGACAATTTGTGGCTTCTTTCAAGTGAGAAGAAAGATGTTAAATTCTCTTCCTAAAGAAGGTGTTTTATGGCATTCAGTAGATGTATTTGAGGATGGCCTCGATGTTCTTGTGGCAAAGCTGGAAACTATGCCACTATAGTATCTAAAGTGGGTATTGTGACACAGCTTGTTGATCCAAGGAGAAATCGGAAATGCAAATATGGAGTTCTAAAGGAATCCTGCTTCCCAATTTGGGGCACAATTGAAAATGACTTCAGGTCTTTCATTTTTTTTCCTTTCTCCTTCATTTGGAACAACAAGGGGAAGAAGGGTGGGTGAATGGTTGAACCTGAGTCTTCTTTTCATCCTGAATTACTTTTGTAACTTTCTGTGATACTGTTCCATGTTTAAAGATCAAAGGAGTATGAAACAAGTGCATTTCCAAGCCTACGTAAGTTGCACCTTGTGGCAAATAAGGAAGCGGTATTCAAACGGCGTGATGCGTTTATGGAAGAAAAAAGGAGCTTGATGGCAGCGGTGGGATTCGAACCCACGCCCCCGAAGAGACTGGAGCCTTAATCCAGCGCCTTAGACCGCTCGGCCACGCTACCTGCGCATGTTTCCGGCGGCTGTGTACTCACAACACGCACGCCATTTGGCAGCGTTCTGATCATTTCATTTTCTTTCTTGTCAAAAGGTTGCAAGTCCCGACAATATCTTTCCACACTCATGTGGCACTGCTGGCGGCATAGGTCATTTAGAGCGCCTTCACCTCTAAAGGACGGCAAAAATACAAGAAAACTAGATCAATTCTAAAATATTACACATCCCCCTCTATTTATTCTCACACAGAACAAATATTATCCTAATATATATAAATATATATATATATATATATATATATATATATATCAAAAGAGTTTGAAGCGCAAGTTCCTCGTGTTACATTCAGGTGAAAGCTGCTAGCGTGTCAAATGACCACCAACAGGTGCAAACACAAGATAACAATTCACCACCAGCATAGGGAAAGTGCTGTGCCCAGTATTCAGCATTCAAATGCTGCCTCTAGGAAATCAATTCATGAACCTGTTTTGACTGGGAGTAAAGCAAAAAAAAAAAGGAGGAACCCTTAAAATGACACGCTAAATTAACAAGAGGACTCTATTTTTGGGTCCCGACCCCCAGGTTAAAAACCACAGAATTCATTTGAAACATTCAGGAATCCTGCAGCATGTCAATTTTACATACTGTAGATCAGCAGGACTTTTCCAGTTTTGGCCATCAACATAATGAAATAATCCAAGTACGGGATATATAGATAATATATGCTAAGCATGCTAAAAATGGGGCGTGTGCCTTGCGCTTTTTATCCAACTCTGGTATGACAAGAGATCTGTGCTTATTCTTCTCCAAAGCAAAAGCAGCATGACCCCGACGTGATTTGAACACGCAACCTTCTGATCTGGATTCAGACGCGCTACCGTTGCGCCACGAGGTCTCACTGTGCAGGTGGGAGTGGTCGTCAACAGAGTAGCCAACAAAGGTAGGTTATTTCCCCCAACCGACATAAAATTAGATAGATTCTGACATATTAAATATTCAGCCTAAAGAGGAAAGAAAATAAGTACTTTTCTTTTCAGCACAATACCACTGTAATTGAAGGCAAAGCCAAACAGAAAGGCACCAGCTAGCCAGTTTCTGTGTTTGTGGCCATGTGAAGCCATACCGGTTTAATTACATTACAATGGAACATGCAAATGCTGGGGTGAATCGTGCATGGTGTGGAATTCTCCACGTGACTTACTCTTTGCTAGCTTTATATTTAGGACAATTTGTGGCCTCTTTCAAGTGAGAAGAAATATGTTAAATTCTCTTCCTAAAGAAGGTGTTTTATGGCATTCAGTAGATGTATTTGAGGATGGCCTCGATGTTCTTGTGGCAAAGCTGGAAACTATGCCACTATAGTATCTAAAGTGGGTATTGTGACACAGCTTGTTGATCCAAGGGGAAATCGGAAATGCAAATATGGAGTTCTAAAGGAATCCTGCTTCTCAATTTGGGGCACAATTGAAAATGACTTCAGGTCTTTCATTTTTTTTCCTTTCTCCTTCATTTGGAACAACAAGGGGAAGAAGGGTGGGTGAATGGTTGAACCTGAGTCTTCTTTTCATCCTGAATTACTTTTGTAACTTTCTGTGATACTGTTCCATGTTTAAATATCAAAGGAGTATGAAACAAGTGCATTTCCAAGCCTACGTAAGTTGCACCTTGTGGCAAATAAGGAAGCGGTATTCAAACGGCGTGATGCGTTTATGGAAGAAAAAAAGAGCTTGATGGCAGCGGTGGGATTCGAACCCACGCCCCCGAAGAGACTGGAGCCTTAATCCAGCGCCTTAGACCGCTCGGCCACGCTACCTGCGCTTGTTTCCGGCGGCTGTGTACTCACAACACGCACGCCATTTGGCAGCGTTCTGATCATTTCATTTTCTTTCTTGTCAAAAGGTTGCAAGTCCCGACAATATCTTTCCACACTCATGTGGCACTGCTGGCGGCATAGGTCATTTAGAGCGCCTTCACCTCTAAAGGACGGCAAAAATACAAGAAAACTAGATCAATTCTAAAATATTACACATCCCCCTCTATTTATTCTCACACAGAACAAATATTATCCTAATATATATAAATATATATATATATATATATATATATATATATATATCAAAAGAGTTTGAAGCGCAAGTTCCTCGTGTTACATTCAGGTGAAAGCTGCTAGCGTGTCAAATGACCACCAACAGGTGCAAACACAAGATAACAATTCATCACCAGCATAGGGAAAGTGCTGTGCCCAGTATTCAGCATTCAAATGCTGCCTCTAGGAAATCAATTCATGAACCTGTTTTGACTGGGAGTAAAGCAAAAAAAAAAGGAGGAACCCTTAAAATGACACGCTAAATTAACAAAAGGACTCTATTTTTGGGTCCCGACCCCCAGGTTAAAAACCACAGAATGTATTTGAAACAATCAGGAATCCTGCAGCATGTCAATTTTACCTACTGTAGATCAGCAGGACTTTTCCAGTTTTGGCCATCAACATAATGAAATAATCCAAGTACGGGATATATAGATAATATATGCTAAGCATGCTAAGAATGGGGCGTGTGCCTTGCGCTTTTTATCCAACTCTGGTATGACAAGAGATCTGTGCTTATTCTTCTCCAAAGCAAAAGCAGCATGACCCCGACGTGATTTGAACACGCAAACTTCTGATCTGGAGTCAGACACGCTACCGTTGCGCCACGAGGTCTCACTGTGCAGGTGGGTGTGGTCGTCAACAGAGTAGCCAACAAAGGTAGGTTATTTCCCCCAACCGACATAAAATTAGATAGATTCTGACATATTAAATATTCAGCCTAAAGAGGAAAGAAAATAAGTACTTTTCTTTTCAGCACAATACCACTGTAATTGAAGGCAAAGCCAAACAGAAAGGCACCAGCTAGCCAGTTTCTGTGTTTGCGGCAATGTGAAGCCATACCGGTTTAATTACATTACAATGGAACATGCAAATGCTGGGGTGAATCGTGCATGGTGTGGAATTCTCCACGTGACTTACTCTTTGCTAGCTTTATATTTAGGACAATTTGTGGCCTCTTTCAAGTGAGAAGAAAGATGTTAAATTCTCTTCCTAAAGAAGGTGTTTTATGGCATTCAGTAGATGTATTTGAGGATGGCCTCGATGTTCTTGTGGCAAAGCTGGAAACTATGCCACTATAGTATCTAAAGTGGGTATTGTGACACAGCTTGTTGATCCAAGGAGAAATCGGAAATGCAAATATGGAGTTCTAAAGGAATCCTGCTTCCCAATTTGGGGCACAATTGAAAATGACTTCAGGTCTTTCATTTTTTTTCCTTTCTCCTTCATTTGGAACAACAAGGGGAAGAAGGGTGGGTGAATGATTGAACCTGAGTCTTCTTTTCATCCTGAATTACTTTTGTAACTTTCTGTGATACTGTTCCATGTTTAAAGATCAAAGAAGTATGAAACATGTGCATTTCCAAGCCTACGTAAGTTGCACCTTGTGGGAAATAAGGAAGCGGTATTCAAACGGCGTGATGCGTTTATGGAAGAAAAAAGGAGCTTGATGGCAGCGGTGGGATTCGAACCCACGCCCCCGAAGAGACTGGAGCCTTAATCCAGCGCCTTAGACCGCTCGGCCACGCTACCTGCGCATGTTTCCGGCGGCTGTGTACTCACAACACGCACGCCATTTGGCAGCGTTCTGATCATTTCATTTTCTTTCTTGTCAAAAGGTTGCAAGTCCCGACAATATCTTTCCACACTCATGTGGCACTGCTGGCGGCATAGGTCATTTAGAGCGCCTTCACCTCTAAAGGACGGCAAAAATACAAGAAAACTAGATCAATTCTAAAATATTACACATCCCCCTCTATTTATTCTCACACAGAACAAATATTATCCTAATATATATAAATATATATATATATATATATATATATATATATATCAAAAGAGTTTGAAGCGCAAGTTCCTCGTGTTACATTCAGGTGAAAGCTGCTAGCGTGTCAAATGACCACCAACAGGTGCAAACACAAGATAACAATTCACCACCAGCATAGGGAAAGTGCTGTGCCCAGTATTCAGCATTCAAATGCTGCCTCTAGGAAATCAATTCATGAACCTGTTTTGACTGGGAGTAAAGCAAAAAAAAAAGGAGGAACCCTTAAAATGACACGCTAAATTAACAAGAGGACTCTATTTTTGGGTCCCGACCCCCAGGTTAAAAACCACAGAATTCATTTGAAACATTCAGGAATCCTGCAGCATGTCAATTTTACCTACTGTAGATCAGCAGGACTTTTCCAGTTTTGGCCATCAACATAATGAAATAATCCAAGTACGGGATATATAGATAATATATGCTAAGCATGCTAAGAATGGGGCGTGTGCCTTGCGCTTTTTATCCAACTCTGGTATGACAAGAGATCTGTGCTTATTCTTCTCCAAAGCAAAAGCAGCATGACCCCGACGTGATTTGAACACGCAACCTTCTGATCTGGAGTCAGACGCGCTACCGTTGCGACACGAGGCCTCACTGTGCCGGTGGGAGTGATCGTCAACAGAGTAGCCAACAAAGGTAGGTTATTTCCCCCAACCGACATAAAATTAGATAGATTCTGACATATTAAATATTCAGCCTAAAGAGGAAAAAAAATAAGTACTTTTCTTTTCAGCACAATACCACTGTAATTGAAGGCAAAGCCAAACAGAAAGGCACCAGCTAGCCAGTTTCTGTGTTTGCGGCAATGTGAAGCCATACCGGTTTAATTACATTACAATGGAACATGCAAATGCTGGGGTGAATCGTGCATGGTGTGGAATTCTCCACGTGACTTACTCTTTGCTAGCTTTATATTTAGGACAATTTGTGGCCTCTTTCAAGTGAGAAGAAAGATGTTAAATTCTCTTCCTAAAGAAGGTGTTTTATGGCATTCAGTAGATGTATTTGAGGATGGCCTCGATGTTCTTGTGGCAAAGCTGGAAACTATGCCACTATAGTATCTAAAGTGGGTATTGTGACACAGCTTGTTGATCCAAGGAGAAATCGGAAATGCAAATATGGAGTTCTAAAGGAATCCTGCTTCCCAATTTGGGGCACAATTGAAAATGACTTCAGGTCTTTCATTTTTTTTCCTTTCTCCTTCATTTGGAACAACAAGGGGAAGAAGGGTGGGTGAATGGTTGAACCTGAGTCTTCTTTTCATCCTGAATTACTTTTGTAACTTTCTGTGATACTGTTCCATGTTTAAAGATCAAAGGAGTATGAAACATGTGCATTTCCAAGCCTACGTAAGTTGCACCTTGTGGCAAATAAGGAAGCGGTATTCAAACGGCGTGATGCGTTTATGGAAGAAAAAAGGAGCTTGATGGCAGCGGTGGGATTCGAACCCACGCCCCCGAAGAGACTGGAGCCTTAATCCAGCGCCTTAGACCGCTCGGCCACGCTACCTGCGCATGTTTCCGGCGGCTGTGTACTCACAACACGCACGCCATTTGGCAGCGTTCTGATCATTTCATTTTCTTTCTTGTCAAAAGGTTGCAAGTCCCGACAATATCTTTCCACACTCATGTGGCACTGCTGGCGGCATAGGTCATTTAGAGCGCCTTCACCTCTAAAGGACGGCAAAAATACAAGAAAACTAGATCAATTCTAAAATATTACACATCCCCCTCTATTTATTCTCACACAGAACAAATATTATCCTAATATATATAAATATATATATATATATATATATATATATATATATATATATCAAAAGAGTTTGAAGCGCAAGTTCCTCGTGTTACATTCAGGTGAAAGCTGCTAGCGTGTCAAATGACCAACAACAGGTGCAAACACAAGATAACAATTCACCACCAGCATAGGGAAAGTGCTGTGCCCAGTATTCAGCATTCAAATGCTGCCTCTAGGAAATCAATTCATGAACCTGTTTTGACTGGGAGTAAAGCAAAAAAAAAAGGAGGAACCCTTAAAATGACACGCTAAATTAACAAGAGGACTCTATTTTTGGGTCCCGACCCCCAGGTTAAAAACCACAGAATTCATTTGAAACATTCAGGAATCCTGCAGCATGTCAATTTTACCTACTGTAGATCAGCAGGACTTTTCCAGTTTTGGCCATCAACATAATGAAATAATCCAAGTACGGGATATATAGATAATATATGCTAAGCATGCTAAGAATGGGGCGTGTGCCTTGCGCTTTTTATCCAACTCTGGTATGACAAGAGATCTGTGCTTATTCTTCTCCAAAGCAAAAGCAGCATGACCCCGACGTGATTTGAACACGCAACCTTCTGATCTGGAGTCAGACGCGCTACCGTTGCGACACGAGGCCTCACTGTGCCGGTGGGAGTGATCGTCAACAGAGTAGCCAACAAAGGTAGGTTATTTCCCCCAACCGACATAAAATTAGATAGATTCTGACATATTAAATATTCAGCCTAAAGAGGAAAAAAAATAAGTACTTTTCTTTTCAGCACAATACCACTGTAATTGAAGGCAAAGCCAAACAGAAAGGCACCAGCTAGCCAGTTTCTGTGTTTGCGGCAATGTGAAGCCATACCGGTTTAATTACATTACAATGGAACATGCAAATGCTGGGGTGAATCGTGCATGGTGTGGAATTCTCCACGTGACTTACTCTTTGCTAGCTTTATATTTAGGACAATTTGTGGCCTCTTTCAAGTGAGAAGAAAGATGTTAAATTCTCTTCCTAAAGAAGGTGTTTTATGGCATTCAGTAGATGTATTTGAGGATGGCCTCGATGTTCTTGTGGCAAAGCTGGAAACTATGCCACTATAGTATCTAAAGTGGGTATTGTGACACAGCTTGTTGATCCAAGGAGAAATCGGAAATGCAAATATGGAGTTCTAAAGGAATCCTGCTTCCCAATTTGGGGCACAATTGAAAATGACTTCAGGTCTTTCATTTTTTTTCCTTTCTCCTTCATTTGGAACAACAAGGGGAAGAAGGGTGGGTGAATGGTTGAACTTGAGTCTTCTTTTCATCCTGAATTACTTTTGTAACTTTCTGTGATACTGTTCCATGTTTAAAGATCAAAGGAGTATAAAACGTGCATTTCCAAGCCTTCGTAAGTTGCACCTTGTGGCAAATAAGGAAGCGGTATTCAAACGGCGTGATGCGTTTATGGAAGAAAAAAGGAGCTTGATGGCAGCGGTGGGATTCGAACCCACGCCCCCGAAGAGACTGGAGCCTTAATCCAGCGCCTTAGACCGCTCGGCCACGCTACCTGCGCATGTTTCCGGCGGCTGTGTACTCACAACACGCACGCCATTTGGCAGCGTTCTGATCATTTCATTTTCTTTCTTGTCAAAAGGTTGCAAGTCCCGACAATATCTTTCCACACTCATGTGGCACTGCTGGCGGCATAGGTCATTTAGAGCGCCTTCACCTCTAAAGGACGGCAAAAATACAAGAAAACTAGATCAATTCTAAAATATTACACATCCCCCTCTATTTATTCTCACACAGAACAAATATTATCCTAATATATATAAATATATATATATATATATATATATATCAAAAGAGTTTGAAGCGCAAGTTCCTCGTGTTACATTCAGGTGAAAGCTGCTAGCGTGTCAAATGACCACCAACAGGTGCAAACACAAGATAACAATTCACCACCAGCATAGGGAAAGTGCTGTGCCCAGTATTCAGCATTCAAATGCTGCCTCTAGGAAATCAATTCATGAACCTGTTTTGACTGGGAGTAAAGCAAAAAAAAAAGGAGGAACCCTTAAAATGACACGCTAAATTAACAAGAGGACTCTATTTTTGGGTCCCGACCCCCAGGTTAAAAACCACAGAATTCATTTGAAACATTCAGGAATCCTGCAGCATGTCAATTTTACCTACTGTAGATCAGCAGGACTTTTCCAGTTTTGGCCATCAACATAATGAAATAATCCAAGTACGGGATATATAGATAATATATGCTAAGCATGCTAAGAATGGGGCGTGTGCCTTGCGCTTTTTATCCAACTCTGGTATGACAAGAGATCTGTGCTTATTCTTCTCCAAAGCAAAAGCAGCATAACCCCGACATGATTTGAACACGCAACCTTCTGATCTGGAGTCAGACGCGCTACCGTTGCGACACGAGGCCTCACTGTGCCGGTGGGAGTGATCGTCAACAGAGTAGCCAACAAAGGTAGGTTATTTCCCCCAACCGACATAAAATTAGATAGATTCTGACATATTAAATATTCAGCCTAAAGAGGAAAAAAAATAAGTACTTTTCTTTTCAGCACAATACCACTGTAATTGAAGGCAAAGCCAAACAGAAAGGCACCAGCTAGCCAGTTTCTGTGTTTGCGGCAATGTGAAGCCATACCGGTTTAATTACATTACAATGGAACATGCAAATGCTGGGGTGAATCGTGCATGGTGTGGAATTCTCCACGTGACTTACTCTTTGCTAGCTTTATATTTAGGACAATTTGTGGCCTCTTTCAAGTGAGAAGAAAGAAGGTGTTTTATGGCATTCAGTAGATGTATTTGAGGATGGCCTCGATGTTCTTGTGGCAAAGCTGGAAACTATGCCACTATAGTATCTAAAGTGGGTATTGTGACACAGCTTGTTGATCCAAGGAGAAATCGGAAATGCAAATATGGAGTTCTAAAGGAATCCTGCTTCCCAATTTGGGGCACAATTGAAAATGACTTCAGGTCTTTCATTTTTTTCATTTCATTTCCTTTCTCCTTCATTTGGAACAACAAGGGGAAGAAAGGTGAGTGAATGGTTGAACCTGAGTCTTCTTTTCATCCTGAATTACTTTTGTAACTTTCTGTGATACTGTTCCATGTTTAAAGATCAAAGGAGTATGAAACAAGTGCATTTCCAAGCCTACGTAAGTTGCACCTTGTGGCAAATAAGGAAGCGGTATTCAAACGGCATGATGCGTTTATGGAAGAAAAAACGAGCTTGATGGCAGCGGTGGGATTCGAACCCACGCCCCCGAAGAGACTGGAGCCTTAATCCAGCACCTTAGACCGCTCGGCCACGCTACCTGCGCATGTTTCCGGCGGCTGTGTACTCGCAACACGCACGCCATTTGGCAGCGTTCTGATCATTTCATTTTCTTTCTTGTCATAAGGTTGCAAGTCCCGACAATATCTTTCCACACTCATGTGGCACTGCTGGCGGCATAGGTCATTTAGAGCGCCTTCACCTCTAAAGGACGGCAAAAATACAAGAAAACTAGATCAATTCTAAAATATTACACATCCCCCTCTATTTATTCTCACACAGAACAAATATTATCCTAATATATATATATATATATATATATATATATATATCAAAAGAGTTTGAAGCGCAAGTTCCTTGTGTTACATTCAGGTGAAAGCTGCTAGCGTGTCAAATGACCAACAACAGGTGCAAACACAAGATAACAATTCACCACCAGCATAGGGAAAGTGCTGTGCCCAGTATTCAGCATTCAAATGCTGCCTCTAGGAAATAAATTCATGAACCTGTTTTGACTGGGAGTAAAGCAAAAAAAAAAGGAGGAACCCTTAAAATGACACGCTAAATTAACAAGAGGACTCTATTTTTGGGTCCCGACCCCCAGGTTAAATACCACAGAATTCATTTGAAACATTCAGGAATCCTGCAGCATGTCAATTTTACCTACTGTAGATCAGCAGGACTTTTCCAGTTTTGGCCATCAACATAATGAAATAATCCAAGTACGGGATTTATAGATAATATATGCTAAGCATGCTAAGAATGGGGCGTGTGCCTTGCGCTTTTTATCCAACTCTGGTATGACAAGAGATCTGTGCTTATTCTTCTCCAAAGCAAAAGCAGCATGACCCCGACGTGATTTGAACACGCAACCTTCTGATCTGGAGTCAGACGCGCTACCGTTGCACCACAAGGTCTCACTGTGCAGGTGGGAGTGGTAGTCAACGGAGTTGCCAACAAAGGTAGGTTATTTCCCCCAACCGACATAAAATTAGATAGATTCTGACATATTAAATATTCAGCCTAAAGAGGAAAGAAAATAAGTACTTTTCTTTTCAGCACAATACCACTGTAATTGAAGGCAAAGCCAAACAGAAAGGCACCAGCTAGCCAGTTTCTGTGTTTGCGGCAATGTGAAGCCATACCGGTTTAATTACATTACAATGGAACATGCAAATGCTGGGGTGAATCGTGCATGGTGTGGAATTCTCCACGTGACTTACTCTTTGCTAGCTTTATATTTAGGACAATTTGTGGCCTCTTTCAAGTGAGAAGAAAGATGTTAAATTCTCTTCCTAAAGAAGGTGTTTTATGGCATTCAGTAGATGTATTTGAGGATGGCCTCGATGTTCTTGTGGCAAAGCTGGAAACTATGCCACTATAGTATCTAAAGTGGGTATTGTGACACAGCTTGTTGATCCAAGGAGAAATCGGAAATGCAAATATGGAGTTCTAAAGGAATCCTGATTCCCAATTTGGGGCACAATTGAAAATGACTTCAGGTCTTTCATTTTTTTTCCTTTCTCCTTCATTTGGAACAACAAGGGGAAGAAGGGTGGGTGAATGGTTGAACCTGAGTCTTCTTTTCATCCTGAATTACTTTTGTAACTTTCTGTGAAACTGTTCCATGTTTAAATATCAAAGGAGTATGAAACAAGTGCATTTCCAAGCCTACGTAAGTTGCACCTTGTGGCAAATAAGGAAGCGGTATTCAAACGGCGTGATGCGTTTATGAAAGAAAAAAGGAGCTTGATGGCAGCGGTGGGATTCGAACCCACGCCCCCAAAGAGACTGGAGCCTTAATCCAGCACCTTAGACCGCTCGGCCACGCTACCTGCGCATGTTTCCGGCGGCTGTGTACTCACAACACGCACGCCATTTGGCAGCGTTCTGATCATTTCATTTTCTTTCTTGTCAAAAGGTTGCAAGTCCCGACAATATCTTTCCACACTCATGTGGCACTGCTGGCGGCATAGGTCATTTAGAGCGCCTTCACCTCTACAGGACGGCAAAAATACAAGAAAACTAGATCAATTCTAAAATATTACACATCCCCCTCTATTTATTCTCACACAGAACAAATATTATCCTAATATATAAAAATATATATATATATATATATATATATATCAAAAGAGTTTGAAGCGCAAGTTCCTCGTGTTACATTCAGGTGAAAGCTGCTAGCGTGTCAAATGACCACCAACAGATGCAAACACAAGATAACAATTCACCACCAGCATAGGGAAAGTGCTGTGCCCAGTATTCAGCATTCAAATGCTGCCTCTAGGAAATCAATTCATGAACCTGTTTTGACTGGGAGTAAAGCAAAAAAAAAAAGGAGGAACCCTTAAAATGACACGCTAAATTAACAAGAGGACTCTATTTTTGGGTCCCGACCCCCAGGTTAAAAACCACAGAATTCATTTGAAACAGTCAGGAATCCTGCAGAATGTCAATTTTACCTACTGTGATCAGCAGGACTTTTCCAGTTTTGGCCATCAACATAATGAAATAATCCAAGTACGGGATATATAGATAATATATGCTAAGCATGCTAAGAATGGGGCGTGTGCCTTGCGCTTTTTATCCAACTCTGGTATGACAAGAGTGCTGTGCTTATTCTTCTCCAAAGCAAAAGGAGCATGACCCCGACGTGATTTGAACACGCAACCTTCTGATCTGGAGTCAGACGCGCTACCGTTGCGCCACGAGGTCTCACTGTGCAGGTGGGAGTGGTCGTCAATGGAGTTGCCAACAAAGGTAGGTTATTTCCCCCAACCGACATAAAATTAGATAGATTCTGACATATTAAATATTCAGCCTAAAGAGGAAAGAAAATAAGTACTTTTCTTTTCAGCACAATACCACTGTAATTGAAGGCAAAGCCAAACAGAAAGGCACCAGCTAGCCAGTTTCTGTGTTTGCGGCAATGTGAAGCCATACCGGTTTAATTACATTACAATGGAACATGCAAATGCTGGGGTGAATCGTGCATGGTGTGGAATTCTCCACATGACTTACTCTTTGCTAGCTTTATATTTAGGACAATTTGTGGCCTCTTTCAAGTGAGAAGAAAGATGTTAAATTCTCTTCCTAAAGAAGGTGTTTTATGGCATTCAGTAGATGTATTTGAGGATGGCCTCGATGTTCTTGTGGCAAAGCTGGAAACTATGCCACTATAGTATCTAAAGTGGGTATTGTGACACAGCTTGTTGATCCAAGGAGAAATCGGAAATGCAAATATGGAGTTCTAAAGGAATCCTGCTTCCCAATTTGGGGCACAATTGAAAATGACTTCAGGTCTTTCATTTTTTTTCCTTTCTCCTTCATTTGGAACAACAAGGGGAAGAAGGGTGAGTGAATGGTTGAACCTGAGTCTTCTTTTCATCCTGAATTACTTTTGTAACTTTCTGTGATACTGTTCCATGTTTAAAGATCAAAGGAGTATGAAACAAGTGCATTTCCAAGCCTACGTAAGTTGCACCTTGTGGCAAATAAGGAAGCGGTATTCAAACGGCGTGATGCGTTTATGAAAGAAAAAAGGAGCTTGATGGCAGCGGTGGGATTCGAACCCACGCCCCCAAAGAGACTGGAGCCTTAATCCAGCACCTTAGACCGCTCGGCCACGCTACCTGCGCATGTTTCCGGCGGCTGTGTACTCACAACACGCACGCCATTTGGCAGCGTTCTGATCATTTCATTTTCTTTCTTGTCAAAAGGTTGCAAGTCCCGACAATATCTTTCCACACACATGTGGCACTGCTGGCGGCATAGGTCATTTAGAGCGCCTTCACCTCTAAAGGACGGCAAAAATACAAGAAAACTAGATCAATTCTAAAATATTACACATCCCCCTCTATTTATTCTCACACAGAACAAATATTATCATAATATATATAAATATATATATATATATATATATATATCAAAAGAGTTTGAAGCGCAAGTTCCTTGTGTTACATTCAGGTGAAAGCTGCTAGCGTGTCAAATGACCAACAACAGGTGCAAACACAAGATAACAATTCACCACCAGCATAGGGAAAGTGCTGTGCCCAGTATTCAGCATTCAAATGCTGCCTCTAGGAAATCAATTCATGAACCTGTTTTGACTGGGAGTAAAGCAAAAAAAAAAGGAGGAACCCTTAAAATGACACGCTAAATTAACAAGAGGACTCTATTTTTGGGTCCCGACCCCCAGGTTAAAAACCACAGAATTCATTTGAAACATTCAGGAATCCTGCAGCATGTCAATTTTACCTACTGTAGATCAGCAGGAGTTTTCCAGTTTTGGCCATCAACATAATGAAATAATCCAAGTACGGGATATATAGATAATATATGCTAAGCATGCTAAGAATGGGGCGTGTGCCTTGCGCTTTTTATCCAACTCTGGTATGACAAGAGATCTGTGCTTATTCTTCTCCAAAGCAAAAACAGCATGACCCCGACGTGATTTGAACACGCAACCTTCTGATCTGGAGTCAGACGCGCTACCGTTGCACCACGAGGTCTCACTGTGCAGGTGGGAGTGGTCGTCAACAGAGTAGCCAACAAAGGTAGGTTATTTCCCCCAACCGACATAAAATTAGATAGATTCTGACATATTAAATATTCAGCCTAAAGAGGAAAGAAAATAAGTACTTTTCTTTTCAGCACAATACCACTGTAATTGAAGGCAAAGCCAAACAGAAAGGCACCAGCTAGCCAGTTTCTGTGTTTGCGGCAATGTGAAGCCATACCGGTTTAATTACATTACAATGGAACATGCAAATGCTGGGGTGAATCGTGCATGGTGTGGAATTCTCCACGTGACTTACTCTTTGCTAGCTTTATATTTAGGACAATTTGTGGCCTCTTTCAAGTGAGAAGAAAGATGTTAAATTCTCTTCCTAAAGAAGGTGTTTTATGGCATTCAGTAGATGTATTTGAGGATGGCCTCGATGTTCTTGTGGCAAAGCTGGAAACTATGCCACTATAGTATCTAAAGTGGGTATTGTGACACAGCTTGTTGATCCAAGGAGAAATCGGAAATGCAAATATGGAGTTCTAAAGGAATCCTGCTTCCCAATTTGGGGCACAATTGAAAATGACTTCAGGTCTTTCATTTTTTTCATTTCATTTCCTTTCTCCTTCATTTGGAACAACAAGGGGAAGAAGGGTGAGTGAATGGTTGAACCTGAGTCTTCTTTTCATCCTGAATTACTTTTGTAACTTTCTGTGATACTGTTCCATGTTTAAAGATCAAAGGAGTATGAAACAAGTGCATTTCCAAGCCTACGTAAGTTGCACCTTGTGGCAAATAAGGAAGCGGTATTCAAACGGCATGATGCGTTTATGGAAGAAAAAACGAGCTTGATGGCAGCGGTGGGATTCGAACCCACGCCCCCGAAGAGACTGGAGCCTTAATCCAGCACCTTAGACCGCTCGGCCACGCTACCTGCGCATGTTTCCGGCGGCTGTGTACTCGCAACACGCACGCCATTTGGCAGCGTTCTGATCATTTCATTTTCTTTCTTGTCAAAAGGTTGCAAGTCCCGACAATATCTTTCCACACTCATGTGGCACTGCTGGCGGCATAGGTCATTTAGAGCGCCTTCACCTCTAAAGGACGGCAAAAATACAAGAAAACTAGATCAATTCTAAAATATTACACATCCCCCTCTATTTATTCTCACACAGAACAAATATTATCCTAATATATATATATATATATATATATATATATATCAAAAGAGTTTGAAGCGCAAGTTCCTCGTGTTACATTCAGGTGAAAGCTGCTAGCGTGTCAAATGACCACCAACAGGTGCAAACACAAGATAACAATTCACCACCAGCATAGGGAAAGTGCTGTGCCCAGTATTCAGCATTCAAATGCTGCCTCTAGGAAATCAATTCATGAACCTGTTTTGACTGGGAGTAAAGCAAAAAAAAAAGGAGGAACCCTTAAAATGACACGCTAAATTAACAAGAGGACTCTATTTTTGGGTCCCGACCCCCAGGTTAAAAACCACAGAATTCATTTGAAACATTCAGGAATCCTGCAGCATGTCAATTTTACCTACTGTAGATCAGCAGGACTTTTCCAGTTTTGGCCATCAACATAATGAAATAATCCAAGTACGGGATATATAGATAATATATGCTAAGCATGCTAAGAATGGGGCGTGTGCCTTGCGCTTTTTATCCAACTCTGGTATGACAAGAGATCTGTGCTTATTCTTCTCCAAAGCAAAAGCAGCATGACCCCGACGTGATTTGAACACGCAACCTTCTGATCTGGAGTCAGACGCGCCACCGTTGCGCCACGAGGTCTCACTGTGCAGGTGGGAGTGGTCGTCAACAGAGTAGCCAACAAAGGTAGGTTATTTCCCCCAACCGACATAAAATTAGATAGATTCTGTCATATTAAATATTCAGCCTAAAGAGGAAAGAAAATAAGTACTTTTCTTTTCAGCACAATACCACTGTAATTGAAGGCAAAGCCAAACAGAAAGGCACCAGCTAGCCAGTTTCTGTGTTTGCGGCAGTGTGAAGCCATACCGGTTTAATTACATTACAATGGAACATGCAAATGCTGGGGTGAATCGTGCATGGTGTGGAATTCTCCACGTGACTTACTCTTTGCTAGCTTTATATTTAGGACAATTTGTGGCCTCTTTCAAGTGAGAAGAAAGATGTTAAATTCTCTTCCTAAAGAAGGTGTTTTATGGCATTCAGTAGATGTATTTGAGGATGGCCTCGATGTTCTTGTGGCAAAGCTGGAAACTATGCCACTATAGTATCTAAAGTGGGTATTGTGACACAGCTTGTTGATCCAAGGAGAAATCGGAAATGCAAATATGGAGTTCTAAAGGAATCCTGCTTCCCAATTTGGGGCACAATTGAAAATGACTTCAGGTCTTTCATTTTTTTTCCTTTCTCCTTCATTTGGAACAACAAGGGGAAGAAAGGTGGGTGAATGGTTGAACCTGAGTCTTCTTTTCATCCTGAATTACTTTTGTAACTTTCTGTGATACTGTTCCATGTTTAAAGATCAAAAGAGTATGAAACAAGTGCATTTCCAAGCCTACGTAAGTTGCACCTTGTGGCAAATAAGGAAGCGGTATTCAAACGGCGTGATGCGTTTATGGAAGAAAAAAGGAGCTTGATGGCAGCGGTGGGATTCGAACCCACGCCCCCAAAGAGACTGGAGCCTTAATCCAGCACCTTAGACCGCTCGGCCACGCTACCTGCGCATGTTTCCGGCGGCTGTGTACTCACAACACGCACGCCATTTGGCAGCGTTCTGATCATTTCATTTTCTTTCTTGTCAAAAGGTTGCAAGTCCCGACAATATCTTTCCACACTCATGTGGCACTGCTGGCGGCATAGGTCATTTAGAGCGCCTTCACCTCTAAAGGACGGCAAAAATACAAGAAAACTAGATCAATTCTAAAATATTACACATCCCCCTCTATTTATTCTCACACAGAACAAATATTATCCTAATATATATAAATATATATATATATATATATATATATATATATATCAAAAGAGTTTGAAGCGCAAGTTCCTCGTGTTACATTCAGGTGAAAGCTGCTAGCGTGTCAAATGACCACCAACAGGTGCAAACACAAGATAACAATTCACCACCAGCATAGGGAAAGTGCTGTGCCCAGTATTCAGCATTCAAATGCTGCCTCTAGGAAATCAATTCATGAACCTGTTTTGACTGGGAGTAAAGCAAAAAAAAAAGGAGGAACCCTTAAAATGACACGCTAAATTAACAAGAGGACTCTATTTTTGGGTCCCGACCCCCAGGTTAAAAACCACAGAATTCATTTGAAACATTCAGGAATCCTGCAGCATGTCAATTTTACCTACTGTAGATCAGCAGGAGTTTTCCAGTTTTGGCCATCAACATAATGAAATAATCCAAGTACGGGATATATAGATAATATATGCTAAGCATGCTAAGAATGGGGCGTGTGCCTTGCGCTTTTTATCCAACTCTGGTATGACAAGAGATCTGTGCTTATTCTTCTCCAAAGCAAAAGCAGCATGACCCCGACGTGATTTGAACACGCAACCTTCTGATCTGGAGTCAGACGCGCCACCGTTGCGCCACGAGGTCTCACTGTGCAGGTGGGAGTGGTCGTCAACAGAGTAGCCAACAAAGGTAGGTTATTTCCCCCAACCGACATAAAATTAGATAGATTCTGTCATATTAAATATTCAGCCTAAAGAGGAAAGAAAATAAGTACTTTTCTTTTCAGCACAATACCACTGTAATTGAAGGCAAAGCCAAACAGAAAGGCACCAGCTAGCCAGTTTCTGTGTTTGCGGCAGTGTGAAGCCATACCGGTTTAATTACATTACAATGGAACATGCAAATGCTGGGGTGAATCGTGCATGGTGTGGAATTCTCCACGTGACTTACTCTTTGCTAGCTTTATATTTAGGACAATTTGTGGCCTCTTTCAAGTGAGAAGAAAGATGTTAAATTCTCTTCCTAAAGAAGGTGTTTTATGGCATTCAGTAGATGTATTTGAGGATGGCCTCGATGTTCTTGTGGCAAAGCTGGAAACTATGCCACTATAGTATCTAAAGTGGGTATTGTGACACAGCTTGTTGATCCAAGGAGAAATCGGAAATGCAAATATGGAGTTCTAAAGGAATCCTGCTTCCCAATTTGGGGCACAATTGAAAATGACTTCAGGTCTTTCATTTTTTTTCCTTTCTCCTTCATTTGGAACAACAAGGGGAAGAAAGGTGGGTGAATGGTTGAACCTGAGTCTTCTTTTCATCCTGAATTACTTTTGTAACTTTCTGTGATACTGTTCCATGTTTAAAGATCAAAAGAGTATGAAACAAGTGCATTTCCAAGCCTACGTAAGTTGCACCTTGTGGCAAATAAGGAAGCGGTATTCAAACGGCGTGATGCGTTTATGGAAGAAAAAAGGAGCTTGATGGCAGCGGTGGGATTCGAACCCACGCCCCCAAAGAGACTGGAGCCTTAATCCAGCACCTTAGACCGCTCGGCCACGCTACCTGCGCATGTTTCCGGCGGCTGTGTACTCACAACACGCACGCCATTTGGCAGCGTTCTGATCATTTCATTTTCTTTCTTGTCAAAAGGTTGCAAGTCCCGACAATATCTTTCCACACTCATGTGGCACTGCTGGCGGCATAGGTCATTTAGAGCGCCTTCACCTCTAAAGGACGGCAAAAATACAAGAAAACTAGATCAATTCTAAAATATTACACATCCCCCTCTATTTATTCTCACACAGAACAAATATTATCCTAATATATATAAATATATATATATATATATATATATATATATCAAAAGAGTTTGAAGCGCAAGTTCCTTGTGTTACATTCAGGTGAAAGCTGCTAGCGTGTCAAATGACCAACAACAGGTGCAAACACAAGATAACAATTCACCACCAGCATAGGGAAAGTGCTGTGCCCAGTATTCAGCATTCAAATGCTGCCTCTAGGAAATCAATTCATGAACCTGTTTTGACTGGGAGTAAAGCAAAAAAAAAAGGAGGAACCCTTAAAATGACACGCTAAATTAACAAGAGGACTCTATTTTTGGGTCCCGACCCCCAGGTTAAAAACCACAGAATTCATTTGAAACATTCAGGAATCCTGCAGCATGTCAATTTTACCTACTGTAGATCAGCAGGAGTTTTCCAGTTTTGGCCATCAACATAATGAAATAATCCAAGTACGGGATATATAGATAATATATGCTAAGCATGCTAAGAATGGGGCGTGTGCCTTGCGCTTTTTATCCAACTCTGGTATGACAAGAGATCTGTGCTTATTCTTCTCCAAAGCAAAAACAGCATGACCCCGACGTGATTTGAACACGCAACCTTCTGATCTGGAGTCAGACGCGCTACCGTTGCACCACGAGGTCTCACTGTGCAGGTGGGAGTGGTCGTCAACAGAGTAGCCAACAAAGGTAGGTTATTTCCCCCAACCGACATAAAATTAGATAGATTCTGACATATTAAATATTCAGCCTAAAGAGGAAAGAAAATAAGTACTTTTCTTTTCAGCACAATACCACTGTAATTGAAGGCAAAGCCAAACAGAAAGGCACCAGCTAGCCAGTTTCTGTGTTTG
>NC_086319.1:395191195-395193695 GCF_036172605.1 Pelobates fuscus | reverse complement strand
ATGGCAGCGGTGGGATTCGAACCCACGCCCCCGAAGAGACTGGAGCCTTAATCCAGCGCCTTAGACCGCTCGGCCACGCTACCTGCGCATGTTTCCGGCGGCTGTGTACTCACAACACGCACGCCATTTGGCAGCGTTATGATCATTTCATTTTCTTTCTTGTCAAAAGGTTGCAAGTCCCGACAATATCTTTCCACACTCATGTGGCACTGCTGGCGGCATAGGTCATTTAGAGCGCCTTCACCTCTAAAGGACGGCAAAAATACAAGAAAACTAGATCAATTCTAAAATATTACACATCCCCCTCTATTTATTCTCACACAGAACAAATATTATCCTAATATATATAAATATATATATATATATATATATATATATATATATATATCAAAAGAGTTTGAAGCGCAAGTTCCTCGTGTTACATTCAGGTGAAAGCTGCTAGCGTGTCAAATGACCACCAACAGGTGCAAACACAAGATAACAATTCACCACCAGCATAGGGAAAGTGCTGTGCCCAGTATTCAGCATTCAAATGCTGCCTCTAGGAAATCAATTCATGAACCTGTTTTGACTGGGAGTAAAGCAAAAAAAAAAGGAGGAACCCTTAAAATGACACGCTAAATTAACAAGAGGACTCTATTTTTGGGTCCCGACCCCCAGGTTAAAAACCACAGAATTCATTTGAAACATTCAGGAATCCTGCAGCATGTCAATTTTACCTACTGTACATCAGCAGGACTTTTCCAGTTTTGGCCATCAACATAATGAAATAATCCAAGTACGGGATATATAGATAATATATGCTAAGCATGCTAAGAATGGGGCGTGTGCCTTGCGCTTTTTATCCAACTCTGGTATGACAAGAGATCTGTGCTTATTCTTCTCCAAAGCAAAAGCAGCATGACCCCGACGTGATTTGAACACGCAACCTTCTGATCTGGAGTCAGACGCGCTACCGTTGCGACACGAGGCCTCACTGTGCCGGTGGGAGTGATCGTCAACAGAGTAGCCAACAAAGGTAGGTTATTTCCCCCAACCGACATAAAATTAGATAGATTCTGACATATTAAATATTCAGCCTAAAGAGGAAAAAAAATAAGTACTTTTCTTTTCAGCACAATACCACTGTAATTGAAGGCAAAGCCAAACAGAAAGGCACCAGCTAGCCAGTTTCTGTGTTTGCGGCAATGTGAAGCCATACCGGTTTAATTACATTACAATGAAACATGCAAATGCTGGGGTGAATCGTGCATGGTGTGGAATTCTCCACGTGACTTACTCTTTGCTAGCTTTATATTTAGGACAATTTGTGGCCTCTTTCAAGTGAGAAGAAAGATGTTAAATTCTCTTCCTAAAGAAGGTGTTTTATGGCATTCAGTAGATGTATTTGAGGATGGCCTCGATGTTCTTGTGGCAAAGCTGGAAACTATGCCACTATAGTATCTAAAGTGGGTATTGTGACACAGCTTGTTGATCCAAGGAGAAATCGGAAATGCAAATATGGAGTTCTAAAGGAATCCTGCTTCCCAATTTGGGGCACAATTGAAAATGACTTCAGGTCTTTCATTTTTTTTCCTTTCTCCTTCATTTGGAACAACAAGGGGAAGAAGGGTGGGTGAATGGTTGAACCTGAGTCTTCTTTTCATCCTGAATTACTTTTGTAACTTTCTGTGATACTGTTCCATGTTTAAAGATCAAAGGAGTATGAAACATGTGCATTTCCAAGCCTACGTAAGTTGCACCTTGTGGCAAATAAGGAAGCGGTATTCAAACGGCGTGATGCGTTTATGGAAGAAAAAAGGAGCTTGATGGCAGCGGTGGGATTCGAACCCACGCCCCCGAAGAGACTGGAGCCTTAATCCAGCGCCAGGAGCTTGATGGCAGCGGTGGGATTCGAACCCACGCCCCCGAAGAGACTGGAGCCTTAATCCAGCGCCTTAGACCGCTCGGCCACGCTACCTGCGCATGTTTCCGGCGGCTGTGTACTCACAACACGCACGCCATTTGGCAGCGTTCTGATCATTTCATTTTCTTTCTTGTCAAAAGGTTGCAAGTCCCGACAATATCTTTCCACACTCATGTGGCACTGCTGGCGGCATAGGTCATTTAGAGCGCCTTCACCTCTAAAGGACGGCAAAAATACAAGAAAACTAGATCAATTCTAAAATATTACACATCCCCCTCTATTTATTCTCACACAGAACAAATATTATCCTAATATATATAAATATATATATATATATATATATATATATATATCAAAAGAGTTTGAAGCGCAAGTTCCTCGTGTTACATTCAGGTGAAAGCTGCTAGCGTGTCAAATGACCACCAACAGGTGCAAACACAAGATAACAATTCACCACCAGCATAGGGAAAGTGCTGTGCCCAGTATTCAGCATTCAAATGCTGCCTCTAGGAAATCAATTCATGAACCTGTTTTGACTGGGAGTAAAGCAAAAAAAAAAGGAGGAACCCTTAAAATGACACGCTAAATTAACAA
>NC_086319.1:395106195-395183695 GCF_036172605.1 Pelobates fuscus | reverse complement strand
ATGCTAAGCATGCTAAGAATGGGGCGTGTGCCTTGCGCTTTTTATCCAACTCTGGTATGACAAGAGATCTGTGCTTATTCTTCTCCAAAGCAAAAGCAGCATAACCCCGACATGATTTGAACACGCAACCTTCTGATCTGGAGTCAGACGCGCTACCGTTGCGACACGAGGCCTCACTGTGCCGGTGGGAGTGATCGTCAACAGAGTAGCCAACAAAGGTAGGTTATTTCCCCCAACCGACATAAAATTAGATAGATTCTGACATATTAAATATTCAGCCTAAAGAGGAAAAAAAATAAGTACTTTTCTTTTCAGCACAATACCACTGTAATTGAAGGCAAAGCCAAACAGAAAGGCACCAGCTAGCCAGTTTCTGTGTTTGCGGCAATGTGAAGCCATACCGGTTTAATTACATTACAATGGAACATGCAAATGCTGGGGTGAATCGTGCATGGTGTGGAATTCTCCACGTGACTTACTCTTTGCTAGCTTTATATTTAGGACAATTTGTGGCCTCTTTCAAGTGAGAAGAAAGAAGGTGTTTTATGGCATTCAGTAGATGTATTTGAGGATGGCCTCGATGTTCTTGTGGCAAAGCTGGAAACTATGCCACTATAGTATCTAAAGTGGGTATTGTGACACAGCTTGTTGATCCAAGGAGAAATCGGAAATGCAAATATGGAGTTCTAAAGGAATCCTGCTTCCCAATTTGGGGCACAATTGAAAATGACTTCAGGTCTTTCATTTTTTTCATTTCATTTCCTTTCTCCTTCATTTGGAACAACAAGGGGAAGAAGGGTGAGTGAATGGTTGAACCTGAGTCTTCTTTTCATCCTGAATTACTTTTGTAACTTTCTGTGATACTGTTCCATGTTTAAAGATCAAAGGAGTATGAAACAAGTGCATTTCCAAGCCTACGTAAGTTGCACCTTGTGGCAAATAAGGAAGCGGTATTCAAACGGCATGATGCGTTTATGGAAGAAAAAACAAGCTTGATGGCAGCGGTGGGATTCAAACCCACGCCCCCGAAGAGACTGGAGCCTTAATCCAGCACCTTAGACCGCTCGGCCACGCTACCTGCGCATGTTTCCGGCGGCTGTGTACTCGCAACACGCACGCCATTTGGCAGCGTTCTGATCATTTCATTTTCTTTCTTGTCAAAAGGTTGCAAGTCCCGACAATATCTTTCCACACTCATGTGGCACTGCTGGCGGCATAGGTCATTTAGAGCGCCTTCACCTCTAAAGGACGGCAAAAATACAAGAAAACTAGATCAATTCTAAAATATTACACATCCCCCTCTATTTATTCTCACACAGAACAAATATTATCCTAATATATATATATATATATATATATATATATCAAAAGAGTTTGAAGCGCAAGTTCCTTGTGTTACATTCAGGTGAAAGCTGCTAGCGTGTCAAATGACCAACAACAGGTGCAAACACAAGATAACAATTCACCACCCAATTTGGGGCACAATTGAAAATGACTTCAGGTCTTTCATTTTTTTTTCCTTTCTCCTTCATTTGGAACAACAAGGGGAAGAAGGGTGGGTGAATGGTTGAACCTGAGTCTTCTTTTCATCCTGAATTACTTTTGTAACTTTCTGTGATACTGTTCCATGTTTAAAGATCAAAGGAGTATGAAACATGTGCATTTCCAAGCCTACGTAAGTTGCACCTTGTGGCAAATAAGGAAGCGGTATTCAAACGGCGTGATGCGTTTATGGAAGAAAAAAGGAGCTTGATGGCAGCGGTGGGATTCGAACCCACGCCCCCGAAGATACTGGAGCCTTAATCCAGCGCCTTAGACCGCTCGGCCACGCTACCTGCGCATGTTTCCGGCGGCTGTGTACTCACAACACGCACGCCATTTGGCAGCGTTCTGATCATTTCATTTTCTTTCTTGTCAAAAGGTTGCAAGTCCCGACAATATCTTTCCACACTCATGTGGCACTGCTGGCGGCATAGGTCATTTAGAGCGCCTTCACCTCTACAGGACGGCAAAAATACAAGAAAACTAGATCAATTCTAAAATATTACACATCCCCCTCTATTTATTCTCACACAGAACAAATATTATCCTAATATATATAAATATATATATATATATCAAAAGAGTTTGAAGCGCAAGTTCCTCGTGTTACGTTCAGGTGAAAGCTGCTAGCGTGTCAAATGACCACCAACAGGTGCAAACACAAGATAACAATTCACCACCAGCATAGGGAAAGTGCTGTGCCCAGTATTCAGCATTCAAATGCTGCCTCTAGGAAATCAATTCATGAACCTGTTTTGACTGGGAGTAAAGCAAAAAAAAAAAGGAGGAACCCTTAAAATGACACGCTAAATTAACAAGAGGACTCTATTTTTGGGTCCCGACCCCCAGGTTAAAAACCACAGAATTCATTTGAAACAGTCAGGAATCCTGCAGCATGTCAATTTTACCTACTGTGATCAGCAGGACTTTTCCAGTTTTGGCCATCAACATAATGAAATAATCCAAGTACGGGATATATAGATAATATATGCTAAGCATGCTAAGAATGGGGCGTGTGCCTTGCGCTTTTTATCCAACTCTGGTATGACAAGAGATCTGTGCTTATTCTTCTCCAAAGCAAAAGCAGCATGACCCCGACGTGATTTGAACACGCAAACTTCTGATCTGGAGTCAGACGCGCTACCGTTGCGCCACGAGGTCTCACTGTGCAGGTGGGAGTGGTAGTCAACGGAGTTGCCAACAAAGGTAGGTTATTTCCCCCAACCGACATAAAATTAGATAGATTCTGACATATTAAATATTCAGCCTAAAGAGGAAAGAAAATAAGTACTTTTCTTTTCAGCACAATACCACTGTAATTGAAGGCAAAGCCAAACAGAAAGGCACCAGCTAGCCAGTTTCTGTGTTTGCGGCAATGTGAAGCCATACCGGTTTAATTACATTACAATGGAACATGCAAATGCTGGGGTGAATCGTGCATGGTGTGGAATTCTCCACGTGACTTACTCTTTGCTAGCTTTATATTTAGGACAATTTGTGGCCTCTTTCAAGTGAGAAGAAAGATGTTAAATTCTCTTCCTAAAGAAGGTGTTTTATGGCATTCAGTAGATGTATTTGAGGATGGCCTCGATGTTCTTGTGGCAAAGCTGGAAACTATGCCACTATAGTATCTAAAGTGGGTATTGTGACACAGCTTGTTGATCCAAGGAGAAATCGGAAATGCAAATATGGAGTTCTAAAGGAATCCTGCTTCCCAATTTGGGGCACAATTGAAAATGACTTCAGGTCTTTCATTTTTTTTCCTTTCTCCTTCATTTGGAACAACAAGGGGAAGAAGGGTGGGTGAATGGTTGAACCTGAGTCTTCTTTTCATCCTGAATTACTTTTGTAACTTTCTGTGAAACTGTTCCATGTTTAAATATCAAAGGAGTATGAAACAAGTGCATTTCCAAGCCTACGTAAGTTGCACCTTGTGGCAAATAAGGAAGCGGTATTCAAACGGCGTGATGCGTTTATGAAAGAAAAAAGGAGCTTGATGGCAGCGGTGGGATTCGAACCCACGCCCCCAAAGAGACTGGAGCCTTAATCCAGCACCTTAGACCGCTCGGCCACGCTACCTGCGCATGTTTCCGGCGGCTGTGTACTCACAACACGCACGCCATTTGGCAGCGTTCTGATCATTTCATTTTCTTTCTTGTCAAAAGGTTGCAAGTCCCGACAATATCTTTCCACACTCATGTGGCACTGCTGGCGGCATAGGTCATTTAGAGCGCCTTCACCTCTACAGGACGGCAAAAATACAAGAAAACTAGATCAATTCTAAAATATTACACATCCCCCTCTATTTATTCTCACACAGAACAAATATTATCCTAATATATATAAATATATATATATATATCAAAAGAGTTTGAAGCGCAAGTTCCTCGTGTTACGTTCAGGTGAAAGCTGCTAGCGTGTCAAATGACCACCAACAGGTGCAAACACAAGATAACAATTCACCACCAGCATAGGGAAAGTGCTGTGCCCAGTATTCAGCATTCAAATGCTGCCTCTAGGAAATCAATTCATGAACCTGTTTTGACTGGGAGTAAAGCAAAAAAAAAAAGGAGGAACCCTTAAAATGACACGCTAAATTAACAAGAGGACTCTATTTTTGGGTCCCGACCCCCAGGTTAAAAACCACAGAATTCATTTGAAACAGTCAGGAATCCTGCAGCATGTCAATTTTACCTACTGTAGATCAGCAGGACTTTTCCAGTTTTGGCCATCAACATAATGAAATAATCCAAGTACGGGATTTATAGATAATATATGCTAAGCATGCTAAGAATGGGGCGTGTGCCTTGCGCTTTTTATCCAACTCTGGTATGACAAGAGATCTGTGCTTATTCTTCTCCAAAGCAAAAGCAGCATGACCCCGACGTGATTTTAACACGCAACCTTCTGATCTGGAGTCAGACGCGCTACCGTTGCACCACAAGGTCTCACTGTGCAGGTGGGAGTGGTCGTCAACAGAGTAGCCAACAAAGGTAGGTTATTTCCCCCAACCGACATAAAATTAGATAGATTCTGACATATTAAATATTCAGCCTAAAGAGGAAAGAAAATAAGTACTTTTCTTTTCAGCACAATACCACTGTAATTGAAGGCAAAGCCAAACAGAAAGGCACCAGCTAGCCAGTTTCTGTGTTTGCGGCAATGTGAAGCCATACCGGTTTAATTACATTACAATGGAACATGCAAATGCTGGGGTGAATCGTGCATGGTGTGGAATTCTCCACGTGACTTACTCTTTGCTAGCTTTATATTTAGGACAATTTGTGGCCTCTTTCAAGTGAGAAGAAAGATGTTAAATTCTCTTCCTAAAGAAGGTGTTTTATGGCATTCAGTAGATGTATTTGAGGATGGCCTCGATGTTCTTGTGGCAAAGCTGGAAACTATGCCACTATAGTATCTAAAGTGGGTATTGTGACACAGCTTGTTGATCCAAGGAGAAATCGGAAATGCAAATATGGAGTTCTAAAGGAATCCTGCTTCCCAATTTGGGGCACAATTGAAAATGACTTCAGGTCTTTCATTTTTTTTCCTTTCTCCTTCATTTGGAACAACAAGGGGAAGAAGGGTGGGTGAATGGTTGAACCTGAGTCTTCTTTTCATCCTGAATTACTTTTGTAACTTTCTGTGAAACTGTTCCATGTTTAAATATCAAAGGAGTATGAAACAAGTGCATTTCCAAGCCTACGTAAGTTGCACCTTGTGGCAAATAAGGAAGCGGTATTCAAACGGCGTGATGCGTTTATGAAAGAAAAAAGGAGCTTGATGGCAGCGGTGGGATTCGAACCCACGCCCCCAAAGAGACTGGAGCCTTAATCCAGCACCTTAGACCGCTCGGCCACGCTACCTGCGCATGTTTCCGGCGGCTGTGTACTCACAACACGCACGCCATTTGGCAGCGTTCTGATCATTTCATTTTCTTTCTTGTCAAAAGGTTGCAAGTCCCGACAATATCTTTCCACACTCATGTGGCACTGCTGGCGGCATAGGTCATTTAGAGCGCCTTCACCTCTACAGGACGGCAAAAATACAAGAAAACTAGATCAATTCTAAAATATTACACATCCCCCTCTATTTATTCTCACACAGAACAAATATTATCCTAATATATAAAAATATATATATATATATATATATCAAAAGAGTTTGAAGCGCAAGTTCCTCGTGTTACATTCAGGTGAAAGCTGCTAGCGTGTCAAATGACCACCAACAGATGCAAACACAAGATAACAATTCACCACCAGCATAGGGAAAGTGCTGTGCCCAGTATTCAGCATTCAAATGCTGCCTCTAGGAAATCAATTCATGAACCTGTTTTGACTGGGAGTAAAGCAAAAAAAAAAAGGAGGAACCCTTAAAATGACACGCTAAATTAACAAGAGGACTCTATTTTTGGGTCCCGACCCCCAGGTTAAAAACCACAGAATTCATTTGAAACAGTCAGGAATCCTGCAGAATGTCAATTTTACCTACTGTGATCAGCAGGACTTTTCCAGTTTTGGCCATCAACATAATGAAATAATCCAAGTACGGGATATATAGATAATATATGCTAAGCATGCTAAGAATGGGGCGTGTGCCTTGCGCTTTTTATCCAACTCTGGTATGACAAGAGTGCTGTGCTTATTCTTCTCCAAAGCAAAAGGAGCATGACCCCGACGTGATTTGAACACGCAACCTTCTGATCTGGAGTCAGACGCGCTACCGTTGCGCCACGAGGTCTCACTGTGCAGGTGGGAGTGGTCGTCAATGGAGTTGCCAACAAAGGTAGGTTATTTCCCCCAACCGACATAAAATTAGATAGATTCTGACATATTAAATATTCAGCCTAAAGAGGAAAGAAAATAAGTACTTTTCTTTTCAGCACAATACCACTGTAATTGAAGGCAAAGCCAAACAGAAAGGCACCAGCTAGCCAGTTTCTGTGTTTGCGGCAATGTGAAGCCATACCGGTTTAATTACATTACAATGGAACATGCAAATGCTGGGGTGAATCGTGCATGGTGTGGAATTCTCCACGTGACTTACTCTTTGCTAGCTTTATATTTAGGACAATTTGTGGCCTCTTTCAAGTGAGAAGAAAGATGTTAAATTCTCTTCCTAAAGAAGGTGTTTTATGGCATTCAGTAGATGTATTTGAGGATGGCCTCGATGTTCTTGTGGCAAAGCTGGAAACTATGCCACTATAGTATCTAAAGTGGGTATTGTGACACAGCTTGTTGATCCAAGGAGAAATCGGAAATGCAAATATGGAGTTCTAAAGGAATCCTGCTTCCCAATTTGGGGCACAATTGAAAATGACTTCAGGTCTTTCATTTTTTTTCCTTTCTCCTTCATTTGGAACAACAAGGGGAAGAAGGGTGAGTGAATGGTTGAACCTGAGTCTTCTTTTCATCCTGAATTACTTTTGTAACTTTCTGTGATACTGTTCCATGTTTAAAGATCAAAGGAGTATGAAACAAGTGCATTTCCAAGCCTACGTAAGTTGCACCTTGTGGCAAATAAGGAAGCGGTATTCAAACGGCGTGATGCGTTTATGAAAGAAAAAAGGAGCTTGATGGCAGCGGTGGGATTCGAACCCACGCCCCCAAAGAGACTGGAGCCTTAATCCAGCACCTTAGACCGCTCGGCCACGCTACCTGCGCATGTTTCCGGCGGCTGTGTACTCACAACACGCACGCCATTTGGCAGCGTTCTGATCATTTCATTTTCTTTCTTGTCAAAAGGTTGCAAGTCCCGACAATATCTTTCCACACTCATGTGGCACTGCTGGCGGCATAGGTCATTTAGAGCGCCTTCACCTCTAAAGGACGGCAAAAATACAAGAAAACTAGATCAATTCTAAAATATTACACATCCCCCTCTATTTATTCTCACACAGAACAAATATTATCATAATATATATAAATATATATATATATATATATATATATATCAAAAGAGTTTGAAGCGCAAGTTCCTTGTGTTACATTCAGGTGAAAGCTGCTAGCGTGTCAAATGACCAACAACAGGTGCAAACACAAGATAACAATTCACCACCAGCATAGGGAAAGTGCTGTGCCCAGTATTCAGCATTCAAATGCTGCCTCTAGGAAATCAATTCATGAACCTGTTTTGACTGGGAGTAAAGCAAAAAAAAAAGGAGGAACCCTTAAAATGACACGCTAAATTAACAAGAGGACTCTATTTTTGGGTCCCGACCCCCAGGTTAAAAACCACAGAATTAATTTGAAACATTCAGGAATCCTGCAGCATGTCAATTTTACCTACTGTAGATCAGCAGGAGTTTTCCAGTTTTGGCCATCAACATAATGAAATAATCCAAGTACGGGATATATAGATAATATATGCTAAGCATGCTAAGAATGGGGCGTGTGCCTTGCGCTTTTTATCCAACTCTGGTATGACAAGAGATCTGTGCTTATTCTTCTCCAAAGCAAAAACAGCATGACCCCGACGTGATTTGAACACGCAACCTTCTGATCTGGAGTCAGACGCGCTACCGTTGCACCACAAGGTCTCACTGTGCAGGTGGGAGTGGTCGTCAACAGAGTAGCCAACAAAGGTAGGTTATTTCCCCCAACCGACATAAAATTAGATAGATTCTGACATATTAAATATTCAGCCTAAAGAGGAAAGAAAATAAGTACTTTTCTTTTCAGCACAATACCACTGTAATTGAAGGCAAAGCCAAACAGAAAGGCACCAGCTAGCCAGTTTCTGTGTTTGCGGCAATGTGAAGCCATACCGGTTTAATTACATTACAATGGAACATGCAAATGCTGGGGTGAATCGTGCATGGTGTGGAATTCTCCACGTGACTTACTCTTTGCTAGCTTTATATTTAGGACAATTTGTGGCCTCTTTCAAGTGAGAAGAAAGATGTTAAATTCTCTTCCTAAAGAAGGTGTTTTATGGCATTCAGTAGATGTATTTGAGGATGGCCTCGATGTTCTTGTGGCAAAGCTGGAAACTATGCCACTATAGTATCTAAAGTGGGTATTGTGACACAGCTTGTTGATCCAAGGAGAAATCGGAAATGCAAATATGGAGTTCTAAAGGAATCCTGCTTCCCAATTTGGGGCACAATTGAAAATGACTTCAGGTCTTTCATTTTTTTCATTTCATTTCCTTTCTCCTTCATTTGGAACAACAAGGGGAAGAAGGGTGAGTGAATGGTTGAACCTGAGTCTTCTTTTCATCCTGAATTACTTTTGTAACTTTCTGTGATACTGTTCCATGTTTAAAGATCAAAGGAGTATGAAACAAGTGCATTTCCAAGCCTACGTAAGTTGCACCTTGTGGCAAATAAGGAAGCGGTATTCAAACGGCATGATGCGTTTATGGAAGAAAAAACGAGCTTGATGGCAGCGGTGGGATTCGAACCCACGCCCCCGAAGAGACTGGAGCCTTAATCCAGCACCTTAGACCGCTCGGCCACGCTACCTGCGCATGTTTCCGGCGGCTGTGTACTCGCAACACGCACGCCATTTGGCAGCGTTCTGATCATTTCATTTTCTTTCTTGTCAAAAGGTTGCAAGTCCCGACAATATCTTTCCACACTCATGTGGCACTGCTGGCGGCATAGGTCATTTAGAGCGCCTTCACCTCTAAAGGACGGCAAAAATACAAGAAAACTAGATCAATTCTAAAATATTACACATCCCCCTCTATTTATTCTCACACAGAACAAATATTATACTAATATATATATATATATATATATATATATATATCAAAAGAGTTTGAAGCGCAAGTTCCTCGTGTTACATTCAGGTGAAAGCTGCTAGCGTGTCAAATGACCACCAACAGGTGCAAACACAAGATAACAATTCACCACCAGCATAGGGAAAGTGCTGTGCCCAGTATTCAGCATTCAAATGCTGCCTCTAGGAAATCAATTCATGAACCTGTTTTGACTGGGAGTAAAGCAAAAAAAAAAGGAGGAACCCTTAAAATGACACGCTAAATTAACAAGAGGACTCTATTTTTGGGTCCCGACCCCCAGGTTAAAAACCACAGAATTCATTTGAAACATTCAGGAATCCTGCAGCATGTCAATTTTACCTACTGTAGATCAGCAGGACTTTTCCAGTTTTGGCCATCAACATAATGAAATAATCCAAGTACGGGATATATAGATAATATATGCTAAGCATGCTAAGAATGGGGCGTGTGCCTTGCGCTTTTTATCCAACTCTGGTATGACAAGAGATCTGTGCTTATTCTTCTCCAAAGCAAAAGCAGCATGACCCCGACGTGATTTGAACACGCAACCTTCTGATCTGGAGTCAGACGCGCCACCATTGCGCCACGAGGTCTCACTGTGCAGGTGGGAGTGGTCGTCAACAGAGTAGCCAACAAAGGTAGGTTATTTCCCCCAACCGACATAAAATTAGATAGATTCTGTCATATTAAATATTCAGCCTAAAGAGGAAAGAAAATAAGTACTTTTCTTTTCAGCACAATACCACTGTAATTGAAGGCAAAGCCAAACAGAAAGGCACCAGCTAGCCAGTTTCTGTGTTTGCGGCAGTGTGAAGCCATACCGGTTTAATTACATTACAATGGAACATGCAAATGCTGGGGTGAATCGTGCATGGTGTGGAATTCTCCACGTGACTTACTCTTTGCTAGCTTTATATTTAGGACAATTTGTGGCCTCTTTCAAGTGAGAAGAAAGATGTTAAATTCTCTTCCTAAAGAAGGTGTTTTATGGCATTCAGTAGATGTATTTGAGGATGGCCTCGATGTTCTTGTGGCAAAGCTGGAAACTATGCCACTATAGTATCTAAAGTGGGTATTGTGACACAGCTTGTTGGTCCAAGGAGAAATCGGAAATGCAAATATGGAGTTCTAAAGGAATCCTGCTTCCCAATTTGGGGCACAATTGAAAATGACTTCAGGTCTTTCATTTTTTTTTCCTTTCTCCTTCATTTGGAACAACAAGGGGAAGAAGGGTGGGTGAATGGTTGAACCTGAGTCTTCTTTTCATCCTGAATTACTTTTGTAACTTTCTGTGATACTGTTCCATGTTTAAAGATCAAAGGAGTATGAAACATGTGCATTTCCAAGCCTACGTAAGTTGCACCTTGTGGCAAATAAGGAAGCGGTATTCAAACGGCGTGATGCGTTTATGGAAGAAAAAAGGAGCTTGATGGCAGCGGTGGGATTCGAACCCACGCCCCCGAAGAGACTGGAGCCTTAATCCAGCGCCAGGAGCTTGATGGCAGCGGTGGGATTCGAACCCACGCCCCCGAAGAGACTGGAGCCTTAATCCAGCGCCTTAGACCGCTCGGCCACGCTACCTGCACATGTTCCCGGCGGCTGTGTACTCACAACACGCACGCCATTTGGCAGCGTTCTGATCATTTCATTTTCTTTCTTGTCAAAAGGTTGCAAGTCCCGACAATATCTTTCCACACTCATGTGGCACTGCTGGCGGCATAGGTCATTTAGAGCGCCTTCACCTCTAAAGGACGGCAAAAATACAAGAAAACTAGATCAATTCTAAAATATTACACATCCCCCTCTATTTATTCTCACACAGAACAAATATTATCCTAATATATATAAATATATATATATATATATATATATATATATATATCAAAAGAGTTTGAAGCGCAAGTTCCTCGTGTTACATTCACGTGAAAGCTGCTAGCGTGTCAAATGACCACCAACAGGTGCAAACACAAGATAACAATTCACCACCAGCATAGGGAAAGTGCTGTGCCCAGTATTCAGCATTCAAATGCTGCCTCTAGGAAATCAATTCATGAACCTGTTTTGACTGGGAGTAAAGCAAAAAAAAAAGGAGGAACCCTTAAAATGACACGCTAAATTAACAAGAAGACTCTATTTTTGGGTCCCGACCCCCAGGTTAAAAACCACAGAATTCATTTGAAACATTCAGGAATCCTGCAGCATGTCAATTTTACCTACTGTAGATCAGCAGGAGTTTTCCAGTTTTGGCCATCAACATAATGAAATAATCCAAGTACGGGATATATAGATAATATATGCTAAGCATGCTAAGAATGGGGCGTGTGCCTTGCGCTTTTTATCCAACTCTGGTATGACAAGAGATCTGTGCTTATTCTTCTCCAAAGCAAAAGCAGCATGACCCCGACGTTATTTGAACACGCAAACTTCTGATCTGGAGTCAGACGCGCTACCGTTGCGCCACGATGCCTCACTGTGCCGGTGGGAGTGGTCGTCAACAGAGTAGCCAACAAAGGTAGGTTATTTCCCCCAACCGACATAAAATTAGATAGATTCTGACATATTAAATATTCAGCCTAAAGAGGAAAAAAAATAAGTACTTTTCTTTTCAGCACAATACCACTGTAATTGAAGGCAAAGCCAAACAGAAAGGCACCAGCTAGCCAGTTTCTGTGTTTGCGGCAATGTGAAGCCATACCGGTTTAATTACATTACAATGGAACATGCAAATGCTGGGGTGAATCGTGCATGGTCTGGAATTCTCCACGTGACTTACTCTTTGCTAGCTTTATATTTAGGACAATTTGTGGCCTCTTTCAAGTGAGAAGAAAGATGTTAAATTCTCTTCCTAAAGAAGGTGTTTTATGGCATTCAGTAGATGTATTTGAGGATGGCCTCGATGTTCTTGTGGCAAAGCTGGAAACTATGCCACTATAGTATCTAAAGTGGGTATTGTGACACAGCTTGTTGATCCAATGAGAAATCGGAAATGCAAATATGGAGTTCTAAAGGAATCCTGCTTCCCAATTTGGGGCACAATTGAAAATGACTTCAGGTCTTTCATTTTTTTTCCTTTTTCCTTCATTTGGAACAACAAGGGGAAGAAGGGTGGGTGAATGGTTGAACCTGAGTCTTCTTTTCATCCTGAATTACTTTTGTAACTTTCTGTGATACTGTTCCATGTTTAAAGATCAAAGGAGTATGAAACAAGTGCATTTCCAAGCCTACGTAAGTTGCACCTTGTGGCAAATAAGGAAGCGGTATTCAAACGGCGTGATGCGTTTATGGAAGAAAAAAGGAGCTTGATGGCAGCGGTGGGATTCGAACCCACGCCCCCGAAGAGACTGGAGCCTTAATCCAGCGCCTTAGACTGCTCGGCCACGCTACCTGCGCATGTTTCCGGCGGCTGTGTACTCACAACACGCACGCCATTTGGCAGCGTTCTGATCATTTCATTTTCTTTCTTGTCAAAAGGTTGCAAGTCCCGACAATATCTTTCCACACTCATGTGGCACTGCTGGCGGCATAGGTCATTTAGAGCGCCTTCACCTCTACAGGACGGCAAAAATACAAGAAAACTAGATCAATTCTAAAATATTACACATCCCCCTCTATTTATTCTCACACAGAACAAATATTATTCTAATATATATAAATATATATATATATATATATATATCAAAAGAGTTTGAAGCGCAAGTTCCTCGTGTTACATTCAGGTGAAAGCTGCTAGCGTGTCAAATGACCACCAACAGGTGCAAACACAAGATAACAATTCACCACCAGCATAGGGAAAGTGCTGTGCCCAGTATTCAGCATTCAAATGCTGCCTCTAGGAAATAAATTCATGAACCTGTTTTGACTGGGAGTAAAGCAAAAAAAAAAGGAGGAACCCTTAAAATGACACGCTAAATTAACAAGAGGACTCTATTTTTGGGTCCCGACCCCCAGGTTAAAAACCACAGAATTCATTTGAAACATTCAGGAATCCTGCAGCATGTCAATTTTACCTACTGTAGATCAGCAGGACTTTTCCAGTTTTGGCCATCAACATAATGAAATAATCCAAGTACGGGATTTATAGATAATATATGCTAAGCATGCTAAAAATGGGGCGTGTGCCTTGCGCTTTTTATCCAACTCTAGTATGACAAGAGATCTGTGCTTATTCTTCTCCAAAGCAAAAGCTGCATGACACCGACGTGATTTGAACACGCAACCTTCTGATCTGGAGTCAGACGCGCTACCGTTGCGCCACTTGGTCTCACTGTGCAGGTGGGAGTGGTCGTCAACAGAGTAGCCAACAAAGGTAGGTTATTTCCCCCAACTGACATAAAATTAGATAGATTCTGACATATTAAATATTCAGCCTAAAGAGGAAAGAAAATAAGTACTTTTCTTTTCAGCACAATACCACTGTAATTGAAGGCAAAGCCAAACAGAAAGGCACCAGCTAGCCAGTTTCTGTGTTTGCGGCAATGTGAAGCCATACCGGTTTAATTACATTACAATGGAACATGCAAATGCTGGGGTGAATCGTGCATGGTGTGGAATTCTCCACGTGACTTACTCTTTGCTAGCTTTATATTTAGGACAATTTGTGGCCTCTTTCAAGTGAGAAGAAAGATGTTAAATTCTCTTCCTAAAGAAGGTGTTTTATGGCATTCAGTAGATGTATTTGAGGATGGCCTCGATGTTCTTGTGGCAAAGCTGGAAACTATGCCACTATAGTATCTAAAGTGGGTATTGTGACACAGCTTGTTGATCCAAGGAGAAATCGGAAATGCAAATATGGAGTTCTAAAGGAATCCTGCTTCCCAATTTGGGGCATAATTGAAAATGACTTCAGGTCTTTCATTTTTTTTCCTTTCTCCTTCATTTGGAACAACAAGGGGAAGAAGGGTGAGTGAATGGTTGAACCTGAGTCTTCTTTTCATCCTGAATTACTTTTGTAACTTTCTGTGATACTGTTCCATGTTTAAAGATCAAAGGAGTATGAAACAAGTGCATTTCCAAGCCTACGTAAGTTGCACCTTGTGGCAAATAAGGAAGCGGTATTCAAACGGCGTGATGCGTTTATGGAAGAAAAAAGGAGCTTGATGGCAGCAGTGGGATTCGAACCCACGCCCCCAAAGAGACTGGAGCCTTAATCCAGCACCTTAGACCGCTCGGCCACGCTACCTGCGCATGTTTCCGGCGGCTGTGTACTCACAACACGCACGCCATTTGGCAGCGTTCTGATCATTTCATTTTCTTTCTTGTCAAAAGGTTGCAAGTCCTGACAATATCTTTCCACACTCATGTGGCACTGCTGGCGGCATAGGTCATTTAGAGCGCCTTCACCTCTAAAGGACGGCAAAAATACAAGTAAACTAGATCAATTCTAAAATATTACACATCCCCCTCTATTTATTCTCACACAGAACAAATATTATTCTAATATATATAAATATATTAATCCAGCGCCTTAGACCGCTCGGCCACGCTACCTGCGCATGTTTCCGGCGGCTGTGTACTCACAACACGCACGCCATTTGGCAGCGTTCTGATCATTTCATTTTCTTTCTTGTCAAAAGGTTGCAAGTCCCGACAATATCTTTCCACACTCATGTGGCACTGCTGGCGGCATAGGTCATTTAGAGCGCCTTCACCTCTACAGGACGGCAAAAATACAAGAAAACTAGATCAATTCTAAAATATTACACATCCCCCTCTATTTATTCTCACACAGAACAAATATTATCCTAATATATATAAATATATATATATATATATCAAAAGAGTTTGAAGCGCAAGTTCCTCGTGTTACGTTCAGGTGAAAGCTGCTAGCGTGTCAAATGACCACCAACAGGTGCAAACACAAGATAACAATTCACCACCAGCATAGGGAAAGTGCTGTGCCCAGTATTCAGCATTCAAATGCTGCCTCTAGGAAATCAATTCATGAACCTGTTTTGACTGGGAGTAAAGCAAAAAAAAAAAGGAGGAACCCTTAAAATGACACGCTAAATTAACAAGAGGACTCTATTTTTGGGTCCCGACCCCCAGGTTAAAAACCACAGAATTCATTTGAAACAGTCAGGAATCCTGCAGCATGTCAATTTTACCTACTGTGATCAGCAGGACTTTTCCAGTTTTGGCCATCAACATAATGAAATAATCCAAGTACGGGATATATAGATAATATATGCTAAGCATGCTAAGAATGGGGCGTGTGCCTTGCGCTTTTTATCCAACTCTGGTATGACAAGAGAGCTGTGCTTATTTTTCTCCAAAGCAAAAGCAGCATGACCCCGACGTGATTTGAACACGCAACCTTCTGATCTGGAGTCAGACGCGCTACCGTTGCGCCACGAGGTCTCACTGTGCAGGTGGGAGTGGTAGTCAACGGAGTTGCCAACAAAGGTAGGTTATTTCCCCCAACCGACATAAAATTAGATAGATTCTGACATATTAAATATTCAGCCTAAAGAGGAAAGAAAATAAGTACTTTTCTTTTCAGCACAATACCACTGTAATTGAAGGCAAAGCCAAACAGAAAGGCACCAGCTAGCCAGTTTCTGTGTTTGCGGCAATGTGAAGCCATACCGGTTTAATTACATTACAATGGAACATGCAAATGCTGGGGTGAATCGTGCATGGTGTGGAATTCTCCACGTGACTTACTCTTTGCTAGCTTTATATTTAGGACAATTTGTGGCCTCTTTCAAGTGAGAAGAAAGATGTTAAATTCTCTTCCTAAAGAAGGTGTTTTATGGCATTCAGTAGATGTATTTGAGGATGGCCTCGATGTTCTTGTGGCAAAGCTGGAAACTATGCCACTATAGTATCTAAAGTGGGTATTGTGACACAGCTTGTTGATCCAAGGAGAAATCGGAAATGCAAATATGGAGTTCTAAAGGAATCCTGCTTCCCAATTTGGGGCACAATTGAAAATGACTTCAGGTCTTTCATTTTTTTTCCTTTCTCCTTCATTTGGAACAACAAGGGGAAGAAGGGTGGGTGAATGGTTGAACCTGAGTCTTCTTTTCATCCTGAATTACTTTTGTAACTTTCTGTGAAACTGTTCCATGTTTAAATATCAAAGGAGTATGAAACAAGTGCATTTCCAAGCCTACGTAAGTTGCACCTTGTGGCAAATAAGGAAGCGGTATTCAAACGGCGTGATGCGTTTATGAAAGAAAAAAGGAGCTTGATGGCAGCGGTGGGATTCGAACCCACGCCCCCAAAGAGACTGGAGCCTTAATCCAGCACCTTAGACCGCTCGGCCACGCTACCTGCGCATGTTTCCGGCGGCTGTGTACTCACAACACGCACGCCATTTGGCAGCGTTCTGATCATTTCATTTTCTTTCTTGTCAAAAGGTTGCAAGTCCCGACAATATCTTTCCACACTCATGTGGCACTGCTGGCGGCATAGGTCATTTAGAGCGCCTTCACCTCTACAGGACGGCAAAAATACAAGAAAACTAGATCAATTCTAAAATATTACACATCCCCCTCTATTTATTCTCACACAGAACAAATATTATCCTAATATATAAAAAAAAATATATATATATATATATATATATATATATATATATCAAAAGAGTTTGAAGCGCAAGTTCCTCGTGTTACGTTCAGGTGAAAGCTGCTAGCGTGTCAAATGACCACCAACAGGTGCAAACACAAGATAACAATTCACCACCAGCATAGGGAAAGTGCTGTGCCCAGTATTCAGCATTCAAATGCTGCCTCTAGGAAATCAATTCATGAACCTGTTTTGACTGGGAGTAAAGCAAAAAAAAAAAGGAGGAACCCTTAAAATGACACGCTAAATTAACAAGAGGACTCTATTTTTGGGTCCCGACCCCCAGGTTAAAAACCACAGAATTCATTTGAAACAGTCAGGAATCCTGCAGAATGTCAATTTTACCTACTGTGATCAGCAGGACTTTTCCAGTTTTGGCCATCAACATAATGAAATAATCCAAGTACGGGATATATAGATAATATATGCTAAGCATGCTAAGAATGGGGCGTGTGCCTTGCGCTTTTTATCCAACTCTGGTATGACAAGAGAGCTGTGCTTATTCTTCTCCAAAGCAAAAGCAGCATGACCCCGACGTGATTTGAACACGCAACCTTCTGATCTGGAGTCAGACGCGCTACCGTTGCGCCACGAGGTCTCACTGTGCAGGTGGGAGTGGTCGTCAACGGAGTTGCCAACAAAGGTAGGTTATTTCCCCCAAACGACATAAAATTAGATAGATTCTGACATATTAAATATTCAGCCTAAAGAGGAAAGAAAATAAGTACTTTTCTTTTCAGCACAATACCACTGTAATTGAAGGCAAAGCCAAACAGAAAGGCACCAGCTAGCCAGTTTCTGTGTTTGCGGCAATGTGAAGCCATACCGGTTTAATTACATTACAATGGAACATGCAAATGCTGGGGTGAATCGTGCATGGTGTGGAATTCTCCACGTGACTTACTCTTTGCTAGCTTTATATTTAGGACAATTTGTGGCCTCTTTCAAGTGAGAAGAAAGATGTTAAATTCTCTTCCTAAAGAAGGTGTTTTATGGCATTCAGTAGATGTATTTGAGGATGGCCTCGATGTTCTTATGGCAAAGCTGGAAACTATGCCACTATAGTATCTAAAGTGGGTATTGTGACACAGCTTGTTGATCCAAGGAGAAATCGGAAATGCAAATATGGAGTTCTAAAGGAATCCTGCTTCCCAATTTGGGGCACAATTGAAAATGACTTCAGGTCTTTCATTTTTTTCCCTTTCTCCTTCATTTGGAACAACAAGGGGAATAAAAGTGAGTGAATGGTTGAACCTGAGTCTTCTTTTCATCCTGAATTACTTTTGTAACTTTCTGTGATACTGTTCCATGTTTAAAGATCAAAGGAGTATGAAACAAGTGCATTTCCAAGCCTACGTAAGTTGCACCTTGTGGCAAATAAGGAAGTGGTATTCAAACGGCGTGATGCGTTTATGGAAGAAAAAAAGAGCTTGATGGCAGCGGTGGGATTCGAACCCACGCCCCCAAAGAGACTGGAGCCTTAATCCAGCACCTTAGACCGCTCGGCCACGCTACCTGCGCATGTTTCCGGCGGCTGTGTACTCACTACACGCACGCCATTTGGCAGCGTTCTGATCATTTCATTTTCTTTCTTGTCAAAAGGTTGCAAGTCCCGACAATATCTTTCCACACTCATGTGGCACTGCTGGCGGCATAGGTCATTTAGAGCGCCTTCACCTCTAAAGGATGGCAAAAATACAAGAAAACTAGATCAATTCTAAAATATTACACATCCCCCTCTATTTATTCTCACACAGAACAAATATTATCCTAATATATATATATATATATATCAAAAGAGTTTGAAGCGCAAGTTCCTCGTGTTACATTCAGGTGAAAGCTGCTAGCGTGTCAAATGACCACCAACAGGTGCAAACACAAGATAACAATTCACCACCAGCATAGGGAAAGTGCTGTGCCCAGTATTCAGCATTCAAATGCTGCCTCTAGGAAATCAATTCATGAACCTGTTTTGACTGGGAGTAAAGCAAAAAAAAAAGGAGGAACCCTTAAAATGACACGCTAAATTAACAAGAGGACTCTATTTTTGGGTCCCGACCCCCAGGTTAAAAACCACAGAATTCATTTGAAACATTCAGGAATCCTGCAGCATGTCAATTTGACCTACTGTAGATCAGCAGGAGTTTTCCAGTTTTGGCCATCAACATAATGAAATAATCCAAGTACGGGATATATAGATAATATATGCTAAGCATGCTAAGAATGGGGTGTGTGCCTTGCGCTTTTTATCCAACTCTGGTATGACAAGAGATCTGTGCTTATTCTTCTCCAAAGCAAAAGCAGCATGACCCCGACGTGATTTGAACACGCAACCTTCTGATCTGGAGTCAGACGCGCTACCGTTGCGCCACGAGGTCTCACCGTGCAGGTGGGAGTGGTCGTCAACAGAGTAGCCAACAAAGGTAGGTTATTTACCCCAACCGACATAAAATTAGATAGATTCTGACATATTAAATATTCAGCCTAAAGAGGAAAGAAAATAAGTACTTTTCTTTTCAGCACAATACCACTGTAATTGAAGGCAAAGCCAAACAGAAAGGCACCAGCTAGCCAGTTTCTGTGTTTGCGGCAATGTGAAGCCATACCGGTTTAATTACATTACAATGGAACATGCAAATGCTGGGGTGAATCGTGCATGGTGTGGAATTCTCCACGTGACTTACTCTTTGCTAGCTTTATATTTAGGACAATTTGTGGCCTCTTTCAAGTGAGAAGAAAGATGTTAAATTCTCTTCCTAAAGAAGGTGTTTTATGGCATTCAGTAGATGTATTTGAGGATGGCCTCGATGTTCTTGTGGCAAAGCTGGAAACTATGCCACTATAGTATCTAAAGTGGGTATTGTGACACAGCTTGTTGATCCAAGGAGAAATCGGAAATGCAAATATGGAGTTCTAAAGGAATCCTGCTTCCCAATTTGGGGCACAATTGAAAATGACTTCAGGTCTTTCATTTTTTTTCCTTTCTCCTTCATTTGGAACAACAAGGGGAATAAGGGTGGGTGAATGGTTGAACCTGAGTCTTCTTTTCATCCTGAATTACTTTTGTAACTTTCTGTGATACTGTTCCATGTTTAAAGATCAAAGGAGTATGAAACAAGTGCATTTCCAAGCCTACGTAAGTTGCACCTTGTGGCAAATAAGGAAGCGGTATTCAAACGGCGTGATGCGTTTATGGAAGAAAAAAGGAGCTTGATGGCAGCGGTGGGATTCTAACCCACGCCCCCGAAGAGACTGGAGCCTTAATCCAGCGCCAGGAGCTTGATGGCAGCGGTGGGATTCGAACCCACGCCCCCGAAGAGACTGGAGCCTTAATCCAGCGCCTTAGACCGCTCGGCCACGATACCTGCGCATGTTTCCGGCGGCTGTGTACTCACAACACGCACGCCATTTGGCAGCGTTCTGATCATTTCATTTTCTTTCTTGTCAAAAGGTTGCAAGTCCCGACAATATCTTTCCACACTCATGTGGCACTGCTGGCGGCATAGGTCATTTAGAGCGCCTTCACCTCTAAAGGACGGCAAAAATACAAGAAAACTAGATCAATTCTAAAATATTACACATCCCCCTCTATTTATTCTCACACAGAACAAATATTATCCTAATATATATAAATATATATATATATATATATATATATATATATCAAAAGAGTTTGAAGCGCAAGTTCCTCGTGTTACATTCAGGTGAAAGCTGCTAGCGTGTCAAATGACCACCAACAGGTGCAAACACAAGATAACAATTCACCACCAGCATAGGGAAAGTGCTGTGCCCAGTATTCAGCATTCAAATGCTGCCTCTAGGAAATCAATTCATGAACCTGTTTTGACTGGGAGTAAAGCAAAAAAAAAAGGAGGAACCCTTAAAATGACACGCTAAATTAACAAGAGGACTCTATTTTTGGGTCCCGACCCCCAGGTTAAAAACCACAGAATTCATTTGAAACATTCAGGAATCCTGCAGCATGTCAATTTTACCTACTGTAGATCAGCAGGACTTTTCCAGTTTTGGCCATCAACATAATGAAATAATCCAAGTACGGGATATATAGATAATATATGCTAAGCATGCTAAGAATGGGGCGTGTGCCTTGCGCTTTTTATCCAACTCTGGTATGACAAGAGATCTGTGCTTATTCTTCTCCAAAGCAAAAGCAGCATGACCCCGACGTGATTTGAACACGCAACCTTCTGATCTGGAGTCAGACGCGCCACCGTTGCGCCACGAGGTCTCACTGTGCAGGTGGGAGTGGTCGTCAACAGAGTAGCCAACAAAGGTAGGTTATTTCCCCCAACCGACATAAAATTAGATAGATTCTGTCATATTAAATATTCAGCCTAAAGAGGAAAGAAAATAAGTACTTTTCTTTTCAGCACAATACCACTGTAATTGAAGGCAAAGCCAAACAGAAAGGCACCAGCTAGCCAGTTTCTGTGTTTGCGGCAATGTGAAGCCATACCGATTTTAATTACATTACAATGGAACATGCAAATGCTGGGGTGAATCGTGCATGGTGTGGAATTCTCCACGTGACTTACTCTTTGCTAGCTTTATATTTAGGACAATTTGTGGCCTCTTTCAAGTGAGAAGAAAGAAGGTGTTTTATGGCATTCAGTAGATGTATTTGAGGATGGCCTCGATGTTCTTGTGGCAAAGCTGGAAACTATGCCACTATAGTATCTAAAGTGGGTATTGTGACACAGCTTGTTGATCCAAGGAGAAATCGGAAATGCAAATATGGAGTTCTAAAGGAATCCTGCTTCCCAATTTGGGGCACAATTGAAAATGACTTCAGGTCTTTCATTTTTTTCATTTCATTTCCTTTCTCCTTCATTTGGAACAACAAGGGGAAGAAGGGTGAGTGAATGGTTGAACCTGAGTCTTCTTTTCATCCTGAATTACTTTTGTAACTTTCTGTGATACTGTTCCATGTTTAAAGATCAAAGGAGTATGAAACAAGTGCATTTCCAAGCCTACGTAAGTTGCACCTTGTGGCAAATAAGGAAGCGGTATTCAAACGGCGTGATGCGTTTATGGAAGAAAAAAGGAGCTTGATGGCAGCGGTGGGATTCGAACCCACGCCCCCAAAGAGACTGGAGCCTTAATCCAGCACCTTAGACCGCTCGGCCACGCTACCTGCGCATGTTTCCGGCGGCTGTGTACTCACAACACGCACGCCATTTGGCAGCGTTCTGATCATTTCATTTTCTTTCTTGTCAAAAGGTTGCAAGTCCCGACAATATCTTTCCACACTCATGTGGCACTGCTGGCGGCATAGGTCATTTAGAGCGCCTTCACCTCTAAAGGACGGCAAAAATACAAGAAAACTAGATCAATTCTAAAATATTACACATCCCCCTCTATTTATTCTCACACAGAACAAATATTATCCTAATATATATAAATATATATATATATATATATATATATATATATCAAAAGAGTTTGAAGCGCAAGTTCCTCGTGTTACATTCAGGTGAAAGCTGCTAGCGTGTCAAATGACCACCAACAGGTGCAAACACAAGATAACAATTCACCACCAGCATAGGGAAAGTGCTGTGCCCAGTATTCAGCATTCAAATGCTGCCTCTAGGAAATCAATTCATGAACCTGTTTTGACTGGGAGTAAAGCAAAAAAAAAAGGAGGAACCCTTAAAATGACACGCTAAATTAACAAGAGGACTCTATTTTTGGGTCCCGACCCCCAGGTTAAAAACCACAGAATTCATTTGAAACATTCAGGAATCCTGCAGCATGTCAATTTTACCTACTGTAGATCAGCAGGACTTTTCCAGTTTTGGCCATCAACATAATGAAATAATCCAAGTACGGGATATATAGATAATATATGCTAAGCATGCTAAGAATGGGGCGTGTGCCTTGCGCTTTTTATCCAACTCTGGTATGACAAGAGATCTGTGCTTATTCTTCTCCAAAGCAAAAGCAGCATGACCCCGACGTGATTTGAACACGCAACCTTCTGATCTGGAGTCAGACGCGCTACCGTTGCGCCACGAGGTCTCACTGTGCAGGTGGGAGTGGTCGTCAACAGAGTAGCCAACAAAGGTAGGTTATTTCCCCCAACCGACATAAAATTAGATAGATTCTGACATATTAAATATTCAGCCTAAAGAGGAAAGAAAATAAGTACTTTTCTTTTCAGCACAATACCACTGTAATTGAAGGCAAAGCCAAACAGAAAGGCACCAGCTAGCCAGTTTCTGTGTTTGCGGCAATGTGAAGCCATACCGGTTTAATTACATTACAATGGAACATGCAAATGCTGGGGTGAATCGTGCATGGTGTGGAATTCTCCACGTGACTTACTCTTTGCTAGCTTTATATTTAGGACAATTTGTGGCCTCTTTCAAGTGAGAAGAAAGATGTTAAATTCTCTTCCTAAAGAAGGTGTTTTATGGCATTCAGTAGATGTATTTGAGGATGGCCTCGATGTTCTTGTGGCAAAGCTGGAAACTATGCCACTATAGTATCTAAAGTGGGTATTGTGACACAGCTTGTTGATCCAAGGAGAAATCGGAAATGCAAATATGGAGTTCTAAAGGAATCCTGCTTCCCAATTTGGGGCACAATTGAAAATGACTTCAGGTCTTTCATTTTTTTTCCTTTCTCCTTCATTTGGAACAACAAGGGGAAGAAGGGTGGGTGAATGGTTGAACCTGAGTCTTCTTTTCATCCTGAATTACTTTTGTAACTTTCTGTGATACTGTTCCATGTTTAAAGATCAAAGGAGTATGAAACATGTGCATTTCCAAGCCTACGTAAGTTGCACCTTGTGGCAAATAAGGAAGCGGTATTCAAACGGCGTGATGCGTTTATGGAAGAAAAAAGGAGCTTGATGGCAGCGGTGGGATTCGAACCCATGCCCCCGTAGAGACTGGAGCCTTAATCCAGCGCCTTAGACCGCTCGGCCACGCTACCTGCGCATGTTTCCGGCGGCTGTGTACTCACAACACGCACGCCATTTGGCAGCGTTCTGATCATTTCATTTTCTTTCTTGTCAAAAGGTTGCAAGTCCCGACAATATCTTTCCACACTCATGTGGCACTGCTGGCGGCATAGGTCATTTAGAGCGCCTTCACCTCTAAAGGACGGCAAAAATACAAGAAAACTAGATCAATTCTAAAATATTACACATCCCCCTCTATTTATTCTCACACAGAACAAATATTATCCTAATATATATAAATATATATATATATATATATATATATATATATATCAAAAGAGTTTGAAGCGCAAGTTCCTCGTGTTACATTCAGGTGAAAGCTGCTAGCGTGTCAAATGACCACCAACAGGTGCAAACACAAGATAACAATTCACCACCAGCATAGGGAAAGTGCTGTGCCCAGTATTCAGCATTCAAATGCTGCCTCTAGGAAATCAATTCATGAACCTGTTTTGACTGGGAGTAAAGCAAAAAAAAAAGGAGGAACCCTTAAAATGACACGCTAAATTAACAAGAGGACTCTATTTTTGGGTCCCGACCCCCAGGTTAAAAACCACAGAATTCATTTGAAACATTCAGGAATCCTGCAGCATGTCAATTTTACCTACTGTAGATCAGCAGGACTTTTCCAGTTTTGGCCATCAACATAATGAAATAATCCAAGTACGGGATATATAGATAATATATGCTAAGCATGCTAAGAATGGGGCGTGTGCCTTGCGCTTTTTATCCAACTCTGGTATGACAAGAGATCTGTGCTTATTCTTCTCCAAAGCAAAAGCAGCATGACCCCGACGTGATTTGAACACGCAACCTTCTGATCTGGAGTCAGACGCGCTACCGTTGCACCACGAGGCCTCACTGTGCCGGTGGGAGTGATCGTCAACAGAGTAGCCAACAAAGGTAGGTTATTTCCCCCAAACCGACATAAAATTAGATAGATTCTGTCATATTAAATATTCAGCCTAAAGAGGAAAGAAAATAAGTACTTTTCTTTTCAGCACAATACCACTGTAATTGAAGGCAAAGCCAAACAGAAAGGCACCAGCTAGCCAGTTTCTGTGTTTGCGGCAATGTGAAGCCATACCGATTTTAATTACATTACAATGGAACATGCAAATGCTGGGGTGAATCGTGCATGGTGTGGAAATCTCCACGTGACTTACTCTTTGCTAGCTTTATATTTAGGACAATTTGTGGCCTCTTTCAAGTGAGAAGAAAGAAGGTGTTTTATGGCATTCAGTAGATGTATTTGAGGATGGCCTCGATGTTCTTGTGGCAAAGCTGGAAACTATGCCACTATAGTATCTAAAGTGGGTATTGTGACACAGCTTGTTGATCCAAGGAGAAATCGGAAATGCAAATATGGAGTTCTAAAGGAATCCTGCTTCCCAATTTGGGGCACAATTGAAAATGACTTCAGGTCTTTCATTTTTTTCATTTCATTTCCTTTCTCCTTCATTTGGAACAACAAGGGGAAGAAGGGTGAGTGAATGGTTGAACCTGAGTCTTCTTTTCATCCTGAATTACTTTTGTAACTTTCTGTGATACTGTTCCATGTTTAAAGATCAAAGGAGTATGAAACAAGTGCATTTCCAAGCCTACGTAAGTTGCACCTTGTGGCAAATAAGGAAGCGGTATTCAAACGGCGTGATGCGTTTATGGAAGAAAAAAGGAGCTTGATGGCAGCGGTGGGATTCGAACCCACGCCCCCAAAGAGACTGGAGCCTTAATCCAGCACCTTAGACCGCTCGGCCACGCTACCTGCGCATGTTTCCGGCGGCTGTGTACTCACAACACGCACGCCATTTGGCAGCGTTCTGATCATTTCATTTTCTTTCTTGTCAAAAGGTTGCAAGTCCCGACAATATCTTTCCACACTCATGTGGCACTGCTGGCGGCATAGGTCATTTAGAGCGCCTTCACCTCTAAAGGACGGCAAAAATACAAGAAAACTAGATCAATTCTAAAATATTACACATCCCCCTCTATTTATTCTCACACAGAACAAATATTATCCTAATATATATAAATATATATATATATATATATATATATATATATCAAAAGAGTTTGAAGCGCAAGTTCCTCGTGTTACATTCAGGTGAAAGCTGCTAGCGTGTCAAATGACCACCAACAGGTGCAAACACAAGATAACAATTCACCACCAGCATAGGGAAAGTGCTGTGCCCAGTATTCAGCATTCAAATGCTGCCTCTAGGAAATCAATTCATGAACCTGTTTTGACTGGGAGTAAAGCAAAAAAAAAAGGAGGAACCCTTAAAATGACACGCTAAATTAACAAGAGGACTCTATTTTTGGGTCCCGACCCCCAGGTTAAAAACCACAGAATTCATTTGAAACATTCAGGAATCCTGCAGCATGTCAATTTTACCTACTGTAGATCAGCAGGACTTTTCCAGTTTTGGCCATCAACATAATGAAATAATCCAAGTACGGGATATATAGATAATATATGCTAAGCATGCTAAGAATGGGGCGTGTGCCTTGCGCTTTTTATCCAACTCTGATATGACAAGAGATCTGTGCTTATTCTTCTCCAAAGCAAAAGCAGCATGACCCCGACGTGATTTGAACACGCAACCTTCTGATCTGGAGTCAGACGCGCTACCGTTGCGCCACGAGGTCTCACTGTGCAGGTGGGAGTGGTCGTCAACAGAGTAGCCAACAAAGGTAGGTTATTTCCCCCAACCGACATAAAATTAGATAGATTCTGACATATTAAATATTCAGCCTAAAGAGGAAAGAAAATAAGTACTTTTCTTTTCAGCACAATACCACTGTAATTGAAGGCAAAGCCAAACAGAAAGGCACCAGCTAGCCAGTTTCTGTGTTTGCGGCAATGTGAAGCCATACCGGTTTAATTACATTACAATGGAACATGCAAATGCTGGGGTGAATCGTGCATGGTGTGGAATTCTCCACGTGACTTACTCTTTGCTAGCTTTATATTTAGGACAATTTGTGGCCTCTTTCAAGTGAGAAGAAAGATGTTAAATTCTCTTCCTAAAGAAGGTGTTTTATGGCATTCAGTAGATGTATTTGAGGATGGCCTCGATGTTCTTGTGGCAAAGCTGGAAACTATGCCACTATAGTATCTAAAGTGGGTATTGTGACACAGCTTGTTGATCCAAGGAGAAATCGGAAATGCAAATATGGAGTTCTAAAGGAATCCTGCTTCCCAATTTGGGGCACAATTGAAAATGACTTCAGGTCTTTCATTTTTTTTCCTTTCTCCTTCATTTGGAACAACAAGGGGAAGAAGGGTGGGTGAATGGTTGAACCTGAGTCTTCTTTTCATCCTGAATTACTTTTGTAACTTTCTGTGATACTGTTCCATGTTTAAAGATCAAAGGAGTATGAAACATGTGCATTTCCAAGCCTACGTAAGTTGCACCTTGTGGCAAATAAGGAAGCGGTATTCAAACGGCGTGATGCGTTTATGGAAGAAAAAAGGAGCTTGATGGCAGCGGTGGGATTCTAACCCACGCCCCCGAAGAGACTGGAGCCTTAATCCAGCGCCAGGAGCTTGATGGCAGCGGTGGGATTCGAACCCATGCCCCCGAAGAGACTGGAGCCTTAATCCAGCGCCTTAGACCGCTCGGCCACGCTACCTGCGCATGTTTCCGGCGGCTGTGTACTCACAACACGCACGCCATTTGGCAGCGTTCTGATCATTTCATTTTCTTTCTTGTCAAAAGGTTGCAAGTCCCGACAATATCTTTCCACACTCATGTGGCACTGCTGGCGGCATAGGTCATTTAGAGCGCCTTCACCTCTAAAGGACGGCAAAAATACAAGAAAACTAGATCAATTCTAAAATATTACACATCCCCCTCTATTTATTCTCACACAGAACAAATATTATCCTAATATATATAAATATATATATATATATATATATATATATATATCAAAAGAGTTTGAAGCGCAAGTTCCTCGTGTTACATTCAGGTGAAAGCTGCTAGCGTGTCAAATGACCACCAACAGGTGCAAACACAAGATAACAATTCACCACCAGCATAGGGAAAGTGCTGTGCCCAGTATTCAGCATTCAAATGCTGCCTCTAGGAAATCAATTCATGAACCTGTTTTGACTGGGAGTAAAGCAAAAAAAAAAGGAGGAACCCTTAAAATGACACGCTAAATTAACAAGAGGACTCTATTTTTGGGTCCCGACCCCCAGGTTAAAAACCACAGAATTCATTTGAAACATTCAGGAATCCTGCAGCATGTCAATTTTACCTACTATAGATCAGCAGGACTTTTCCAGTTTTGGCCATCAACATAATGAAATAATCCAAGTACGGGATATATAGATAATATATGCTAAGCATGCTAAGAATGGGGCGTGTGCCTTGCGCTTTTTATCCAACTCTGGTATGACAAGAGATCTGTGCTTATTCTTCTCCAAAGCAAAAGCAGCATGACCCCGACGTGATTTGAACACGCAACCTTCTGATCTGGAGTCAGACGCGCTACCGTTGCACCACGAGGCCTCACTGTGCCGGTGGGAGTGATCGTCAACAGAGTAGCCAACAAAGGTAGGTTATTTCCCCCAAACCGACATAAAATTAGATAGATTCTGTCATATTAAATATTCAGCCTAAAGAGGAAAGAAAATAAGTACTTTTCTTTTCAGCACAATACCACTGTAATTGAAGGCAAAGCCAAACAGAAAGGCACCAGCTAGCCAGTTTCTGTGTTTGCGGCAATGTGAAGCCATACCGGTTTAATTACATTACAATGGAACATGCAAATGCTGGGGTGAATCGTGCATGGTGTGGAAATCTCCACGTGACTTACTCTTTGCTAGCTTTATATTTAGGACAATTTGTGGCCTCTTTCAAGTGAGAAGAAAGAAGGTGTTTTATGGCATTCAGTAGATGTATTTGAGGATGGCCTCGATGTTCTTGTGGCAAAGCTGGAAACTATGCCACTATAGTATCTAAAGTGGGTATTGTGACACAGCTTGTTGATCCAAGGAGAAATCGGAAATGCAAATATGGAGTTCTAAAGGAATCCTGCTTCCCAATTTGGGGCACAATTGAAAATGACTTCAGGTCTTTCATTTTTTTCATTTCATTTCCTTTCTCCTTCATTTGGAACAACAAGGGGAAGAAGGGTGAGTGAATGGTTGAACCTGAGTCTTCTTTTCATCCTGAATTACTTTTGTAACTTTCTGTGATACTGTTCCATGTTTAAAGATCAAAGGAGTATGAAACAAGTGCATTTCCAAGCCTACGTAAGTTGCACCTTGTGGCAAATAAGGAAGCGGTATTCAAACGGCGTGATGCGTTTATGGAAGAAAAAAGGAGCTTGATGGCAGCGGTGGGATTCGAACCCACGCCCCCAAAGAGACTGGAGCCTTAATCCAGCACCTTAGACCGCTCGGCCACGCTACCTGCGCATGTTTCCGGCGGCTGTGTACTCACAACACGCACGCCATTTGGCAGCGTTCTGATCATTTCATTTTCTTTCTTGTCAAAAGGTTGCAAGTCCCGACAATATCTTTCCACACTCATGTGGCACTGCTGGCGGCATAGGTCATTTAGAGCGCCTTCACCTCTAAAGGACGGCAAAAATACAAGAAAACTAGATCAATTCTAAAATATTACACATCCCCCTCTATTTATTCTCACACAGAACAAATATTATCCTAATATATATAAATATATATATATATATATATATATCAAAAGAGTTTGAAGTGCAAGTTCCTCGTGTTACATTCAGGTGAAAGCTGCTAGCGTGTCAAATGACCACCAACAGGTGCAAACACAAGATAACAATTCACCACCAGCATAGGGAAACTGCTGTGCCCAGTATTCAGCATTCAAATGCTGCCTCTAGGAAATCAATTCATGAACCTGTTTTGACTGGGAGTAAAGCAAAAAAAAAAAGGAGGAACCCTTAAAATGACACGCTAAATTAACAAGAGGACTCTATTTTTGGGTCCCGACCCCCAGGTTAAAAACCACAGAATTCATTTGAAACATTCAGGAATCCTGCAGCATGTCAATTTTACCTACTGTAGATCAGCAGGACTTTTCCAGTTTTGTCCATCAACATAATGAAATAATCCAAGTACGGGATATATAGATAATATATGCTAAGCATGCTAAGAATGGGGCGTGTGCCTTGCGCTTTTTATCCAACTCTGGTATGACAAGAGATCTGTGCTTATTCTTCTCCAAAGCAAAAGCAGCATGACCCCCGACGTGATTTGAACACGCAACCTTCTGATCTGGAGTCAGACGCGCTACCGTTGCGCCACGAGGTCTCACTGTGCAGGTGGGAGTGGTCGTCAACAGAGTAGCCAACAAAGGTAGGTTATTTCCCCCAACCGACATAAAATTAGATAGATTCTGACATATTAAATATTCAGCCTAAAGAGGAAAGAAAATAAGTACTTTTCTTTTCAGCACAATACCACTGTAATTGAAGGCAAAGCCAAACAGAAAGGCACCAGCTAGCCAGTTTCTGTGTTTGCGGCAATGTGAAGCCATACCGGTTTAATTACATTACAATGGAACATGCAAATGCTGGGGTGAATCGTGCATGGTGTGGAATTCTCCACGTGACTTACTCTTTGCTAGCTTTATATTTAGGACAATTTGTGGCCTCTTTCAAGTGAGAAGAAAGATGTTAAATTCTCTTCCTAAAGAAGGTGTTTTATGGCATTCAGTAGATGTATTTGAGGATGGCCTCGATGTTCTTGTGGCAAAGCTGGAAACTATGCCACTATAGTATCTAAAGTGGGTATTGTGACACAGCTTGTTGATCCAAGGAGAAATCGGAAATGCAAATATGGAGTTCTAAAGGAATCCTGCTTCCCAATTTGGGGCACAATTGAAAATGACTTCAGGTCTTTCATTTTTTTTCCTTTCTCCTTCATTTGGAACAACAAGGGGAAGAAGGGTGGGTGAATGGTTGAACCTGAGTCTTCTTTTCATCCTGAATTACTTTTGTAACTTTCTGTGATACTGTTCCATGTTTAAAGATCAAAGGAGTATGAAACATGTGCATTTCCAAGCCTACGTAAGTTGCACCTTGTGGCAAATAAGGAAGCGGTATTCAAACGGCGTGATGCGTTTATGGAAGAAAAAAGGAGCTTGATGGCAGCGGTGGGATTCGAACCCACGCCCCCAAAGAGACTGGAGCCTTAATCCAGCGCCTTAGACCGCTCGGCCACGCTACCTGCGCATGTTTCCGGCGGCTGTGTACTCACAACACGCACGCCATTTGGCAGCGTTCTGATCATTTCATTTTCTTTCTTGTCAAAAGGTTGCAAGTCCCGACAATATCTTTCCACACTCATGTGGCACTGCTGGCGGCATAGGTCATTTAGAGCGCCTTCACCTCTAAAGGACGGCAAAAATACAAGAAAACTAGATCAATTCTAAAATATTACACATCCCCCTCTATTTATTCTCACACAGAACAAATATTATCCTAATATATATAAATATATATATATATATATATATCAAAAGAGTTTGAAGCGCAAGTTCCTCGTGTTACATTCAGGTGAAAGCTGCTAGCGTGTCAAATGACCACCAACAGGTGCAAACACAAGATAACAATTCACCACCAGCATAGGGAAAGTGCTGTGCCCAGTATTCAGCATTCAAATGCTGCCTCTAGGAAATCAATTCATGAACCTGTTTTGACTGGGAGTAAAGCAAAAAAAAAAGGAGGAACCCTTAAAATGACACGCTAAATTAACAAGAGGACTCTATTTTTGGGTCCCGACCCCCAGGTTAAAAACCACAGAATTCATTTGAAACATTCAGGAATCCTGCAGCATGTCAATTTTACCTACTGTAGATCAGCAGGACTTTTCCAGTTTTGTCCATCAACATAATGAAATAATCCAAGTACGGGATATATAGATAATATATGCTAAGCATGCTAAGAATGGGGCGTGTGCCTTGCGCTTTTTATCCAACTCTGGTATGACAAGAGATCTGTGCTTATTCTTCTCCAAAGCAAAAGCAGCATGACCCCGACGTGATTTGAACACGCAACCTTCTGATCTGGAGTCAGACGCGCTACCGTTGCACCACGAGGCCTCACTGTGCCGGTGGGAGTGATCGTCAACAGAGTAGCCAACAAAGGTAGGTTATTTCCCCCAAACCGACATAAAATTAGATAGATTCTGTCATATTAAATATTCAGCCTAAAGAGGAAAGAAAATAAGTACTTTTCTTTTCAGCACAATACCACTGTAATTGAAGGCAAAGCCAAACAGAAAGGCACCAGCTAGCCAGTTTCTGTGTTTGCGGCAATGTGAAGCCATACCGATTTTAATTACATTACAATGGAACATGCAAATGCTGGGGTGAATCGTGCATGGTGTGGAATTCTCCACGTGACTTACTCTTTGCTAGCTTTATATTTAGGACAATTTGTGGCCTCTTTCAAGTGAGAAGAAAGAAGGTGTTTTATGGCATTCAGTAGATGTATTTGAGGATGGCCTCGATGTTCTTGTGGCAAAGCTGGAAACTATGCCACTATAGTATCTAAAGTGGGTATTGTGACACAGCTTGTTGATCCAAGGAGAAATCGGAAATGCAAATATGGAGTTCTAAAGGAATCCTGCTTCCCAATTTGGGGCACAATTGAAAATGACTTCAGGTCTTTCATTTTTTTCATTTCATTTCCTTTCTCCTTCATTTGGAACAACAAGGGGAAGAAGGGTGGGTGAATGGTTGAACCTGAGTCTTCTTTTCATCCTGAATTACTTTTGTAACTTTCTGTGATACTGTTCCATGTTTAAAGATCAAAGGAGTATGAAACATGTGCATTTCCAAGCCTACGTAAGTTGCACCTTGTGGCAAATAAGGAAGCGGTATTCAAACGGCGTGATGCGTTTATGGAAGAAAAAAGGAGCTTGATGGCAGCGGTGGGATTCGAACCCACGCCCCCAAAGAGACTGGAGCCTTAATCCAGCGCCTTAGACCGCTCGGCCACGCTACCTGCGCATGTTTCCGGCGGCTGTGTACTCACAACACGCACGCCATTTGGCAGCGTTCTGATCATTTCATTTTCTTTCTTGTCAAAAGGTTGCAAGTCCCGACAATATCTTTCCACACTCATGTGGCACTGCTGGCGGCATAGGTCATTTAGAGCGCCTTCACCTCTAAAGGACGGCAAAAATACAAGAAAACTAGATCAATTCTAAAATATTACACATCCCCCTCTATTTATTCTCACACAGAACAAATATTATCCTAATATATATAAATATATATATATATATATATATCAAAAGAGTTTGAAGCGCAAGTTCCTCGTGTTACATTCAGGTGAAAGCTGCTAGCGTGTCAAATGACCACCAACAGGTGCAAACACAAGATAACAATTCACCACCAGCATAGGGAAAGTGCTGTGCCCAGTATTCAGCATTCAAATGCTGCCTCTAGGAAATCAATTCATGAACCTGTTTTGACTGGGAGTAAAGCAAAAAAAAAAGGAGGAACCCTTAAAATGACACGCTAAATTAACAAGAGGACTCTATTTTTGGGTCCCGACCCCCAGGTTAAAAACCACAGAATTCATTTGAAACATTCAGGAATCCTGCAGCATGTCAATTTTACCTACTGTAGATCAGCAGGACTTTTCCAGTTTTGTCCATCAACATAATGAAATAATCCAAGTACGGGATATATAGATAATATATGCTAAGCATGCTAAGAATGGGGCGTGTGCCTTGCGCTTTTTATCCAACTCTGGTATGACAAGAGATCTGTGCTTATTCTTCTCCAAAGCAAAAGCAGCATGACCCCGACGTGATTTGAACACGCAACCTTCTGATCTGGAGTCAGACGCGCTACCGTTGCACCACGAGGCCTCACTGTGCCGGTGGGAGTGATCGTCAACAGAGTAGCCAACAAAGGTAGGTTATTTCCCCCAAACCGACATAAAATTAGATAGATTCTGTCATATTAAATATTCAGCCTAAAGAGGAAAGAAAATAAGTACTTTTCTTTTCAGCACAATGCCACTGTAATTGAAGGCAAAGCCAAACAGAAAGGCACCAGCTAGCCAGTTTCTGTGTTTGCGGCAATGTGAAGCCATACCGATTTTAATTACATTACAATGGAACATGCAAATGCTGGGGTGAATCGTGCATGGTGTGGAATTCTCCACGTGACTTACTCTTTGCTAGCTTTATATTTAGGACAATTTGTGGCCTCTTTCAAGTGAGAAGAAAGAAGGTGTTTTATGGCATTCAGTAGATGTATTTGAGGATGGCCTCGATGTTCTTGTGGCAAAGCTGGAAACTATGCCACTATAGTATCTAAAGTGGGTATTGTGACACAGCTTGTTGATCCAAGGAGAAATCGGAAATGCAAATATGGAGTTCTAAAGGAATCCTGCTTCCCAATTTGGGGCACAATTGAAAATGACTTCAGGTCTTTCATTTTTTTCATTTCATTTCCTTTCTCCTTCATTTGGAACAACAAGGGGAAGAAGGGTGAGTGAATGGTTGAACCTGAGTCTTCTTTTCATCCTGAATTACTTTTGTAACTTTCTGTGATACTGTTCCATGTTTAAAGATCAAAGGAGTATGAAACAAGTGCATTTCCAAGCCTACGTAAGTTGCACCTTGTGGCAAATAAGGAAGCGGTATTCAAACGGCGTGATGCGTTTATGGAAGAAAAAAGGAGCTTGATGGCAGCGGTGGGATTCGAACCCACGCCCCCGAAGAGACTGGAGCCTTAATCCAGCACCTTAGACCGCTCGGCCACGCTACCTGCGCATGTTTCCGGCGGCTGTGTACTCACAACACGCACGCCATTTGGCAGCGTTCTGATCATTTCATTTTCTTTCTTGTCAAAAGGTTGCAAGTCCCGACAATATCTTTCCACACTCATGTGGCACTGCTGGCGGCATAGGTCATTTAGAGCGCCTTCACCTCTAAAGGACGGCAAAAATACAAGAAAACTAGATCAATTCTAAAATATTACACATCCCCCTCTATTTATTCTCACACAGAACAAATATTATCCTAATATATATAAATATATATATATATATATATATATCAAAAGAGTTTGAAGTGCAAGTTCCTCGTGTTACATTCAGGTGAAAGCTGCTAGCGTGTCAAATGACCACCAACAGGTGCAAACACAAGATAACAATTCACCACCAGCATAGGGAAAGTGCTGTGCCCAGTATTCAGCATTCAAATGCTGCCTCTAGGAAATCAATTCATGAACCTGTTTTGACTGGGAGTAAAGCAAAAAAAAAAGGAGGAACCCTTAAAATGACACGCTAAATTAACAAGAGGACTCTATTTTTGGGTCCCGACCCCCAGGTTAAAAACCACAGAATTCATTTGAAACATTCAGGAATCCTGCAGCATGTCAATTTTACCTACTGTAGATCAGCAGGACTTTTCCAGTTTTGGCCATCAACATAATGAAATAATCCAAGTACGGGATATATAGATAATATATGCTAAGCATGCTAAGAATGGGGCGTGTGCCTTGCGCTTTTTATCCAACTCTGGTATGACAAGAGATCTGTGCTTATTCTTCTCCAAAGCAAAAGCAGCATGACCCCGACGTGATTTGAACACGCAACCTTCTGATCTGGAGTCAGACGCGCTACCGTTGCGCCACGAGGTCTCACTGTGCAGGTGGGAGTGGTCGTCAACAGAGTAGCCAACAAAGGTAGGTTATTTCCCCCAACCGACATAAAATTAGATAGATTCTGACATATTAAATATTCAGCCTAAAGAGGAAAGAAAATAAGTACTTTTCTTTTCAGCACAATACCACTGTAATTGAAGGCAAAGCCAAACAGAAAGGCACCAGCTAGCCAGTTTCTGTGTTTGCGGCAATGTGAAGCCATACCGGTTTAATTACATTACAATGGAACATGCAAATGCTGGGGTGAATCGTGCATGGTGTGGAATTCTCCACGTGACTTACTCTTTGCTAGCTTTATATTTAGGACAATTTGTGGCCTCTTTCAAGTGAGAAGAAAGATGTTAAATTCTCTTCCTAAAGAAGGTGTTTTATGGCATTCAGTAGATGTATTTGAGGATGGCCTTGATGTTCTTGTGGCAAAGCTGGAAACTATGCCACTATAGTATCTAAAGTGGGTATTGTGACACAGCTTGTTGATCCAATGAGAAATCGGAAATGCAAATATGGAGTTCTAAAGGAATCCTGCTTCCCAATTTGGGGCACAATTGAAAATGACTTCAGGTCTTTCATTTTTTTTCCTTTCTCCTTCATTTGGAACAACAAGGGGAAGAAGGGTGGGTGAATGGTTGAACCTGAGTCTTCTTTTCATCCTGAATTACTTTTGTAACTTTCTGTGATACTGTTCCATGTTTAAAGATCAAAGGAGTATGAAACAAGTGCATTTCCAAGCCTACGTAAGTTGCACCTTGTGGCAAATAAGGAAGCGGTATTCAAACGGCGTGATGCGTTTATGGAAGAAAAAAGGAGCTTGATGGCAGTGGTGGGATTCGAACCCACGGCCCCGAAGAGACTGGAGCCTTAATCCAGCACCTTAGACTGCTCGGCCACTCTACCTGCGCATGTTTCCGGCGGCTGTGTACTCACAACACGCACGCCATTTGGCAGCGTTCTGATCATTTCATTTTCTTTCTTGTCAAAAGGTTGCAAGTCCCGACAATATCTTTCCACACTCATGTGGCACTGCTGGCGGCATAGGTCATTTAGAGCGCCTTCACCTCTAAAGGACGGCAAAAATACAAGAAAACTAGATCAATTCTAAAATATTACACATCCCCCTCTATTTATTCTCACACAGAACAAATATTATCCTAATATATATAAATATATATATATATATATATATATATCAAAAGAGTTTGAAGTGCAAGTTCCTCGTGTTACATTCAGGTGAAAGCTGCTAGCGTGTCAAATGACCACCAACAGGTGCAAACACAAGATAACAATTCACCACCAGCATAGGGAAAGTGCTGTGCCCAGTATTCAGCATTCAAATGCTGCCTCTAGGAAATCAATTCATGAACCTGTTTTGACTGGGAGTAAAGCAAAAAAAAAAGGAGGAACCCTTAAAATGACACGCTAAATTAACAAGAGGACTCTATTTTTGGGTCCCGACCCCCAGGTTAAAAACCACAGAATTCATTTGAAACATTCAGGAATCCTGCAGCATGTCAATTTTACCTACTGTAGATCAGCAGGACTTTTCCAGTTTTGGCCATCAACATAATGAAATAATCCAAGTACGGGATATATAGATAATATATGCTAAGCATGCTAAGAATGGGGCGTGTGCCTTGCGCTTTTTTATCCGAATCTGGTATGACAAGAGATCTGTGCTTATTCTTCTCCAAAGCAAAAGCAGCATGACCCCGACGTGATTTGAACACGCAACCTTCTGATCTGGAGTTAGACGCGCTACCGTTGCGCCACGAGGTCTCACTGTGCAGGTGGGAGTGATCGTCAACAGAGTAGCCAACAAAGGTAGGTTATTTCCCCCAAAGGACATAAAATTAGATAGATTCTGTCATATTAAATATTCAGCCTAAAGAGGAAAGAAAATAAGTACTTTTCTTTTCAGCACAATACCACTGTAATTGAAGGCAAAGCCAAACAGAAAGGCACCAGCTAGCCAGTTTCTGTGTTTGCGGCAATGTGAAGCCATACCGGTTTAATTACATTACAATGGAACATGCAAATGCTGGGGTGAATCGTGCATGGTGTGGAATTCTCCACGTGACTTACTCTTTGCTAGCTTTATATTTAGGACAATTTGTGGCCTCTTTCAAGTGAGAAGAAAGATGTTAAATTCTCTTCCTAAAGAAGGTGTTTTATGGCATTCAGTAGATGTATTTGAGGATGGCCTCGATGTTCTTGTGGCAAAGCTGGAAACTATGCCACTATAGTATCTAAAGTGGGTATTGTGACACAGCTTGTTGATCCAATGAGAAATCGGAAATGCAAATATGGAGTTCTAAAGGAATCCTGCTTCCCAATTTGGGGCACAATTGAAAATGACTTCAGGTCTTTCATTTTTTTTCCTTTCTCCTTCATTTGGAACAACAAGGGGAAGAAGGGTGGGTGAATGGTTGAACCTGAGTCTTCTTTTCATCCTGAATTACTTTTGTAACTTTCTGTGATACTGTTCCATGTTTAAAGATCAAAGGAGTATGAAACAAGTGCATTTCCAAGCCTACGTAAGTTGCACCTTGTGGCAAATAAGGAAGCGGTATTCAAACGGCGTGATGCGTTTATGGAAGAAAAAAGGAGCTTGATGGCAGCGGTGGGATTCGAACCCACGCCCCCAAAGAGACTGGAGCCTTAATCCAGCACCTGAGACCGCTCGGCCACGCTACCTGCGCATGTTTCCGGCGGCTGTGTACTCACAACACGCACGCCATTTGGCAGCGTTCTGATCATTTCATTTTCTTTCTTGTCAAAAGGTTGCAAGTCCCGACAATATCTTTCCACACTCATGTGGCACTGCTGGCGGCATAGGTCATTTAGAGCGCCTTCACCTCTAAAGGACGGCAAAAATACAAGAAAACTAGATCAATTTTAAAATATTACACATCCCCCTCTATTTATTCTCACACAGAACAAATATTATCCTAATATATATAAATATATATATATATATATATATCAAAAGAGTTTGAAGTGCAAGTTCCTCGTGTTACATTCAGGTGAAAGCTGCTAGCGTGTCAAATGACCACCAACAGGTGCAAACACAAGATAACAATTCACCACCAGCATAGGGAAAGTGCTGTGCCCAGTATTCAGCATTCAAATGCTGCCTCTAGGAAATCAATTCATGAACCTGTTTTGACTGGGAGTAAAGCAAAAAAAAAAGGAGGAACCCTTAAAATGACACGCTAAATTAACAAGAGGACTCTATTTTTGGGTCCCGACCCCCAGGTTAAAAACCACAGAATTCATTTGAAACATTCAGGAATCCTGCAGCATGTCAATTTTACCTACTGTAGATCAGCAGGACTTTTCCAGTTTTGGCCATCAACATAATGAAATAATCCAAGTACGGGATATATAGATAATATATGCTAAGCATGCTAAGAATGGGGCGTGTGCCTTGCGCTTTTTTATCCAACTCTGGTATGACAAGAGATCTGTGCTTATTCTTCTCCAAAGCAAAAGCAGCATGACCCCGACGTGATTTGAACACGCAACCTTCTGATCTGGAGTCAGACGCGCTACCGTTGCACCACGAGGTCTCACTGTGCAGGTGGGAGTGGTCGTCAACAGAGTAGCCAACAAAGGTAGGTTATTTACCCCAACCGACATAAAATTAGATAGATTCTGACATATTAAATATTCAGCCTAAAGAGGAAAGAAAATAAGTACTTTTCTTTTCAGCACAATACCACTGTAATTGAAGGCAAAGCCAAACAGAAAGGCACCAGCTAGCCAGTTTCTGTGTTTGCGGCAATGTGAAGCCATACCGGTTTAATTACATTACAATGGAACATGCAAATGCTGGGGTGAATCGTGCATGGTGTGGAATTCTCCACGTGACTTACTCTTTGCTAGCTTTATATTTAGGACAATTTGTGGCCTCTTTCAAGTGAGAAGAAAGATGTTAAATTCTCTTCCTAAAGAAGGTGTTTTATGGCATTCAGTAGATGTATTTGAGGATGGCCTCGATGTTCTTGTGGCAAAGCTGGAAACTATGCCACTATAGTATCTAAAGTGGGTATTGTGACACAGCTTGTTGATCCAATGAGAAATCGGAAATGCAAATATGGAGTTCTAAAGGAATCCTGCTTCCCAATTTGGGGCACAATTGAAAATGACTTCAGGTCTTTCATTTTTTTTCCTTTCTCCTTCATTTGGAACAACAAGGGGAAGAAGGGTGGGTGAATGGTTGAACCTGAGTCTTCTTTTCATCCTGAATTACTTTTGTAACTTTCTGTGATACTGTTCCATGTTTAAAGATCAAAGGAGTATGAAACAAGTGCATTTCCAAGCCTACGTAAGTTGCACCTTGTGGCAAATAAGGAAGCGGTATTCAAACGGCGTGATGCGTTTATGGAAGAAAAAAGGAGCTTGATGGCAGCGGTGGGATTCGAACCCACGCCCCCAAAGAGACTGGAGCCTTAATCCAGCACCTGAGACCGCTCGGCCACGCTACCTGCGCATGTTTCCGGCGGCTGTGTACTCACAACACGCACGCCATTTGGCAGCGTTCTGATCATTTCATTTTCTTTCTTGTCAAAAGGTTGCAAGTCCCGACAATATCTTTCCACACTCATGTGGCACTGCTGGCGGCATAGGTCATTTAGAGCGCCTTCACCTCTAAAGGACGGCAAAAATACAAGAAAACTAGATCAATTTTAAAATATTACACATCCCCCTCTATTTATTCTCACACAGAACAAATATTATCCTAATATATATAAATATATATATATATATATATATCAAAAGAGTTTGAAGTGCAAGTTCCTCGTGTTACATTCAGGTGAAAGCTGCTAGCGTGTCAAATGACCACCAACAGGTGCAAACACAAGATAACAATTCACCACCAGCATAGGGAAAGTGCTGTGCCCAGTATTCAGCATTCAAATGCTGCCTCTAGGAAATCAATTCATAATACCTGTTTTGACTGGGAGTAAAGCAAAAAAAAAAGGAGGAACCCTTAAAATGACACGCTAAATTAACAAGAGGACTCTATTTTTGGGTCCCGACCCCCAGGTTAAAAACCACAGAATTCATTTGAAACATTCAGGAATCCTGCAGCATGTCAATTTTACCTACTGTAGATCAGCAGGACTTTTCCAGTTTTGGCCATCAACATAATGAAATAATCCAAGTACGGGATATATAGATAATATATGCTAAGCATGCTAAGAATGGGGCGTGTGCCTTGCGCTTTTTTATCCAACTCTGGTATGACAAGAGATCTGTGCTTATTCTTCTCCAAAGCAAAAGCAGCATGACCCCGACGTGATTTGAACACGCAACCTTCTGATCTGGAGTCAGACGCGCTACCGTTGCGCCACGAGGTCTCACTGTGCAGGTGGGAGTGGTCGTCAACAGAGTAGCCAACAAAGGTAGGTTATTTACCCCAACCGACATAAAATTAGATAGATTCTGACATATTAAATATTCAGCCTAAAGAGGAAAGAAAATAAGTACTTTTCTTTTCAGCACAATACCACTGTAATTGAAGGCAAAGCCAAACAGAAAGGCACCAGCTAGCCAGTTTCTGTGTTTGCGGCAATGTGAAGCCATACCGGTTTAATTACATTACAATGGAACATGCAAATGCTGGGGTGAATCGTGCATGGTGTGGAATTCTCCACGTGACTTACTCTTTGCTAGCTTTATATTTAGGACAATTTGTGGCCTCTTTCAAGTGAGAAGAAAGATGTTAAATTCTCTTCCTAAAGAAGGTGTTTTATGGCATTCAGTAGATGTATTTGAGGATGGCCTCGATGTTCTTGTGGCAAAGCTGGAAACTATGCCACTATAGTATCTAAAGTGGGTATTGTGACACAGCTTGTTGATCCAAGGAGAAATCGGAAATGCAAATATGGAGTTCTAAAGGAATCCTGCTTCCCAATTTGGGGCACAATTGAAAATGACTTCAGGTCTTTCATTTTTTTTCCTTTCTCCTTCATTTGGAACAACAAGGGGAAGAAGGGTGGGTGAATGGTTGAACCTGAGTCTTCTTTTCATCCTGAATTACTTTTGTAACTTTCTGTGATACTGTTCCATGTTTAAAGATCAAAGGAGTATGAAACATGTGCATTTCCAAGCCTACGTAAGTTGCACCTTGTGGCAAATAAGGAAGCGGTATTCAAACGGCGTGATGCGTTTATGGAAGAAAAAAGGAGCTTGATGGCAGCGGTGGGATTCGAACCCACGCCCCCAAAGAGACTGGAGCCTTAATCCAGCACCTTAGACCGCTCGGCCACGCTACCTGCGCATGTTTCCGGCGGCTGTGTACTCACAACACGCACGCCATTTGGCAGCGTTCTGATCATTTCATTTTCTTTCTTGTCAAAAGGTTGCAAGTCCCGACAATATCTTTCCACACTCATGTGGCACTGCTGGCGGCATAGGTCATTTAGAGCGCCTTCACCTCTAAAGGACGGCAAAAATACAAGAAAACTAGATCAATTCTAAAATATTACACATCCCCCTCTATTTATTCTCACACAGAACAAATATTATCCTAATATATATAAATATATATATATATATATATATATATATATATCAAAAGAGTTTGAAGTGCAAGTTCCTCGTGTTACATTCAGGTGAAAGCTGCTAGCGTGTCAAATGACCACCAACAGGTGCAAACACAAGATAACAATTCACCACCAGCATAGGGAAAGTGCTGTGCCCAGTATTCAGCATTCAAATGCTGCCTCTAGGAAATCAATTCATGAACCTGTTTTGACTGGGAGTAAAGCAAAAAAAAAAGGAGGAACCCTTAAAATGACACGCTAAATTAACAAGAGGACTCTATTTTTGGGTCCCGACCCCCAGGTTAAAAACCACAGAATTCATTTGAAACATTCAGGAATCCTGCAGCATGTAAATTTTACCTACTGTAGATCAGCAGGACTTTTCCAGTTTTGGCCATCAACATAATGAAATAATCCAAGTACGGGATATATAGATAATATATGCTAAGCATGCTAAGAATGGGGCGTGTGCCTTGCGCTTTTTATCCAACTCTGGTATGACAAGAGATCTGTGCTTATTCTTCTCCAAAGCAAAAGCAGCATGACCCCGACGTGATTTGAACACGCAACCTTCTGATCTGGAGTCAGACACGCTACCGTTGCGCCACGAGGTCTCACTGTGCAGGTGGGAGTGGTCGTCAACAGAGTAGCCAACAAAGGTAGGTTATTTCCCCCAACCGACATAAAATTAGATAGATTCTGACATATTAAATATTCAGCCTAAAGAGGAAAGAAAATAAGTACTTTTCTTTTCAGCACAATACCACTGTAATTGAAGGCAAAGCCAAACAGAAAGGCACCAGCTAGCCAGTTTCTGTGTTTGCGGCAATGTGAAGCCATACCGGTTTAATTACATTACAATGGAACATGCAAATGCTGGGGTGAATCGTGCATGGTGTGGAATTCTCCACGTGACTTACTCTTTGCTAGCTTTATATTTAGGACAATTTGTGGCCTCTTTCAAGTGAGAAGAAAGATGTTAAATTCTCTTCCTAAAGAAGGTGTTTTATGGAATTCAGTAGATGTATTTGAGGATGGCCTCGATGTTCTTGTGGCAAAGCTGGAAACTATGCCACTATAGTATCTAAAGTGGATATTGTGACACAGCTTGTTGATCCAAGGAGAAATCGGAAATGCAAATATGGAGTTCTAAAGGAATCCTGCTTCCCAATTTGGGGCACAATTGAAAATGACTTCAGGTCTTTCATTTTTTTTCCTTTCTCCTTCATTTGGAACAACAAGGGGAAGAAGGGTGGGTGAATGGTTGAACCTGAGTCTTCTTTTCATCCTGAATTACTTTTGTAACTTTCTGTGATACTGTTCCATGTTTAAAGATCAAAGGAGTATGAAACATGTGCATTTCCAAGCCTACGTAAGTTGCACCTTGTGGCAAATAAGGAAGCGGTATTCAAACGGCGTGATGCGTTTATGGAAGAAAAAAGGAGCTTGATGGCAGCGGTGGGATTCGAACCCACGCCCCCAAAGAGACTGGAGCCTTAATCCAGCACCTTAGACCGCTCGGCCACGCTACCTGCGCATGTTTCCGGCGGCTGTGTACTCACAACACACACGCCATTTGGCAGCGTTCTGATCATTTCATTTTCTTTCTTGTCAAAAGGTTGCAAGTCCCGACAATATCTTTCCACACTCATGTGGCACTGCTGGCGGCATAGGTCATTTAGAGCGCCTTCACCTCTAAAGGACGGCAAAAATACAAGAAAACTAGATCAATTCTAAAATATTACACATCCCCCTCTATTTATTCTCACACAGAACAAATATTATCCTAATATATATAAATATATATATATATATATATATATATATATCAAAAGAGTTTGAAGCGCAAGTTCCTTGTGTTACATTCAGGTGAAAGCTGCTAGCGTGTCAAATGACCACCAACAGGTGCAAACACAAGATAACAATTCACCACCAGCATAGGGAAAGTGCTGTGCCCAGTATTCAGCATTCAAATGCTGCCTCTAGGAAATCAATTCATGAACCTGTTTTGATTGGGAGTAAAGCAAAAAAAAAAGGAGGAACCCTTAAAATGACACGCTAAATTAACAAGAGGACTCTATTTTTGGGTCCCGACCCCCAGGTTAAAAACCACAGAATTCATTTGAAACATTCAGGAATCCTGCAGCATGTCAATTTTACCTACTGTAGATCAGCAGGACTTTTCCAGTTTTGGCCATCAACATAATGAAATAATCCAAGTACGGGATATATAGATAATATATGCTAAGCATGCTAAGAATGGGGCGTGTGCCTTGCGCTTTTTATCCAACTCTGGTATGACAAGAGATCTGTGCTTATTCTTCTCCAAAGCAAAAGCAGCATGACCCCGACGTGATTTGAACACACAACCTTCTGATCTGGAGTCAGACGCGCTACCGTTGCGCCACGAGGTCTCATTGTAAAGGTGGATGTGGTCGTCAACAGAGTAGCCAACAAAGGTAGTTTTTTTTCCCCCACCGACATAAAATTAGATAGATTCTGACAAATTAAATATTCAGCCTAAAGAGGAAAGAAAATAAGTACTTTTCTTTTCAGCACAATACCACTGTAATTGAAGGCAAAGCCAAACAGAAAGGCACTGCACCAGCTATCCAGTATCTGTGTTTGTGGCCATGTGAAGCCATACCGGTTTAATTACATTACAATGGAACATGCAAATGCTGGGGTGAATCGTGCATGGTGTGGAATTCTCCACGTGACTTACTCTTTGCTAGCTTTATATTTAGGACAATTTGTGGCCTCTTTCAAGTGAGAAGAAAGATGTTAAATTCTCTTCCTAAAGAAGGTGTTTTATGGCATTCAGTAGATGTATTTGAGGATGGCCTCGATGTTCTTGTGGCAAAGCTGGAAACTATGCCACTATAGTATCTAAAGTGGGTATTGTGACACAGCTTGTTGATCCAATGAGAAATCGGAAATGCAAATATGGAGTTCTAAAGGAATCCTGCTTCCCAATTTGGGGCACAATTGAAAATGACTTCAGGTCTTTCATTTTTTTTCCTTTCTCCTTCATTTGGAACAACAAGGGGAAGAAGGGTGGGTGAATGGTTGAACCTGAGTCTTCTTTTCATCCTGAATTACTTTTGTAACTTTCTGTGATACTGTTCCATGTTTAAAGATCAAAGGAGTATGAAACATGTGCATTTCCAAGCCTACGTAAGTTGCACCTTATGGCAAATAAGGAAGCGGTATTCAAACGGCGTGATGCGTTTATGGAAGAAAAAAGGAGCTTGATGGCAGCGGTGGGATTCGAACCCACGCCCCCGAAGAGACTGGAGCCTTAATCCAGCGCCAGGAGCTTGATGGCAGCGGTGGGATTCGAACCCACGCCCCCGAAGAGACTGGAGCCTTAATCCAGCGCCTTAGACCGCTCGGCCACGCTACCTGCGCATGTTTCCGGCGGCTGTGTACTCCAACACGCACGCCATTTGGCAGCGTTCTGATCATTTCATTTTCTTTCTTGTCAAAAGGTTGCAAGTCCCGACAATATCTTTCCACACTCATGTGGCACTGCTGGCGGCATAGGTCATTTAGAGCGCCTTCACCTCTAAAGGACTGCAAAAATACAAGAAAACTAGATCAATTCTAAAATATTACACATCCCCCTCTATTTATTCTCACACAGAACAAATATTATCCTAATATATATAAATATATATATATATATATATATATATATATATATATATATATATCAAAAGAGTTTGAAGCGCAAGTTCCTCGTGTTACATTCAGGTGAAAGCTGCTAGCGTGTCAAATGACCACCAACAGGTGCAAACACAAGATAACAATTCACCACCAGCATAGGGAAAGTGCTGTGCCCAGTATTCAGCATTCAAATGCTGCCTCTAGGAAATCAATTCATGAACCTGTTTTGACTGGGAGTAAAGCAAAAAAAAAAGGAGGAACCCTTAAAATGACACGCTAAATTAACAAGAGGACTCTATTTTTGGGTCCCGACCCCCAGGTTAAAAACCACAGAATTCATTTGAAACAATCAGGAATCCTGCAGCATGTCAATTTTACCTACTGTAGATCAGCAGGACTTTTCCAGTTTTGGCCATCAACATAATGAAATAATCCAAGTACGGGATATATAGATAATATATGCTAAGCATGCTAAGAATGGGGCGTGTGCCTTGCGCTTTTTATCCAACTCTGGTATGTCAAGAGATCTGTGCTTATTCTTCTCCAAAGCAAAAGAAGCATGACCCCGACGTGATTTGAACACGCAACCTTCTGATGTGGAGTCAGATGCGCTACCGTTGCGCTACGAGGTCTCACTGTGCAGGTGGGAGTGGTCGTCAACAGAGTAGCCAACAAAGGTAGGTTATTTCCCCCAACCGACATAAAATTAGATAGATTCTGACATATTAAATATTCAGCCTAAAGAGGTAAGAAAATAAGTACTTTTCTTTTCAGCACAATACCACTGTAATTGAAGGCAAAGCCAAACAGAAAGGCACCAGCTAGCCAGTTTCTGTGTTTGCGGCAATGTGAAGCCATACCGGTTTAATTACATTACAATGGAACATGCAAATGCTGGGGTGAATCGTGCATGTGTGGAATTCTCCACGTGACTTACTCTTTGCTAGCTTTATATTTAGGACAATTTGTGGCCTCTTTCAAGTGAGAAGAAAGATGTTAAATTCTCTTCCTAAAGAAGGTGTTTTATGGCATTCAGTAGATGTATTTGAGGATGGCCTCGATGTTCTTGTGGCAAAGCTGGAAACTATGCCACTATAGTATCTAAAGTGGGTATTGTGACACAGCTTGTTGATCCAAGGAGAAATCGGAAATGCAAATATGGAGTTCTAAAGGAATCCTGCTTCCCAATTTGGGGCACAATTGAAAATGACTTCAGGTCTTTCATTTTTTTTCCTTTCTCCTTCATTTGGAACAACAAGGGGAAGAAGGGTGGGTGAATGGTTGAACCTGAGTCTTCTTTTCATCCTGAATTACTTTTGTAACTTTCTGTGAAACTGTTCCATGTTTAAATATCAAAGGAGTATGAAACAAGTGCATTTCCAAGCCTACGTAAGTTGCACCTTGTGGCAAATAAGGAAGCGGTATTCAAACGGCGTGATGCGTTTATGAAAGAAAAAAGGAGCTTGATGGCAGCGGTGGGATTCGAACCCACGCCCCCAAAGAGACTGGAGCCTTAATCCAGCACCTTAGACCGCTCGGCCACGCTACCTGCGCATGTTTCCGGCGGCTGTGTACTCACAACACGCACGCCATTTGGCAGCGTTCTGATCATTTCATTTTCTTTCTTGTCAAAAGGTTGCAAGTCCCGACAATATCTTTCCACACTCATGTGGCACTGCTGGCGGCATAGGTCATTTAGAGCGCCTTCACCTCTACAGGACGGCAAAAATACAAGAAAACTAGATCAATTCTAAAATATTACACATCCCCCTCTATTTATTCTCACACAGAACAAATATTATCCTAATATATATAAATATATATATATATATCAAAAGAGTTTGAAGCGCAAGTTCCTCGTGTTACGTTCAGGTGAAAGCTGCTAGCGTGTCAAATGACCACCAACAGGTGCAAACACAAGATAACAATTCACCACCAGCATAGGGAAAGTGCTGTGCCCAGTATTCAGCATTCAAATGCTGCCTCTAGGAAATCAATTCATGAACCTGTTTTGACTGGGAGTAAAGCAAAAAAAAAAAGGAGGAACCCTTAAAATGACACGCTAAATTAACAAGAGGACTCTATTTTTGGGTCCCGACCCCCAGGTTAAAAACCACAGAATTCATTTGAAACAGTCAGGAATCCTGCAGCATGTCAATTTTACCTACTGTAGATCAGCAGGACTTTTCCAGTTTTGGCCATCAACATAATGAAATAATCCAAGTACGGGATTTATAGATAATATATGCTAAGCATGCTAAGAATGGGGCGTGTGCCTTGCGCTTTTTATCCAACTCTGGTATGACAAGAGATCTGTGCTTATTCTTCTCCAAAGCAAAAGCAGCATGACCCCGACGTGATTTGAACACGCAACCTTCTGATCTGGAGTTAGACGCGCTACCGTTGCGCCACGAGGTCTCACTGTGCAGGTGGGAGTGATCGTCAACAGAGTAGCCAACAAAGGTAGGTTATTTCCCCCAACCGACATAAAATTAGATAGATTCTGTCATATTAAATATTCAGCCTAAAGAGGAAAGAAAATAAGTACTTTTCTTTTCAGCACAATACCACTGTAATTGAAGGCAAAGCCAAACAGAAAGGCACCAGCTAGCCAGTTTCTGTGTTTGCGGCAATGTGAAGCCATACCGGTTTAATTACATTACAATGGAACATGCAAATGCTGGGGTGAATCGTGCATGGTGTGGAATTCTCCACGTGACTTACTCTTTGCTAGCTTTATATTTAGGACAATTTGTGGCCTCTTTCAAGTGAGAAGAAAGATGTTAAATTCTCTTCCTAAAGAAGGTGTTTTATGGCATTCAGTAGATGTATTTGAGGATGGCCTCGATGTTCTTGTGGCAAAGCTGGAAACTATGCCACTATAGTATCTAAAGTGGGTATTGTGACACAGCTTGTTGATCCAATGAGAAATCGGAAATGCAAATATGGAGTTCTAAAGGAATCCTGCTTCCCAATTTGGGGCACAATTGAAAATGACTTCAGGTCTTTCATTTTTTTTCCTTTCTCCTTCATTTGGAACAACAAGGGGAAGAAGGGTGGGTGAATGGTTGAACCTGAGTCTTCTTTTCATCCTGAATTACTTTTGTAACTTTCTGTGATACTGTTCCATGTTTAAAGATCAAAGGAGTATGAAACAAGTGCATTTCCAAGCCTACGTAAGTTGCAACTTGTGGCAAATAAAGAAGCGGTATTCAAACGGCGTGATGCGTTTATGGAAGAAAAAAGGAGCTTGATGGCAGCGGTGGGATTCGAACCCACGCCCCCGAAGAGACTGGAGCCTTAATCCAGCGCCTTAGACTGCTCGGCCACACTACCTGCGCATGTTTCCAGCGGCTGTGTACTCACAACACGCACGCCATTTGGCAGCGTTCTGATCATTTCATTTTCTTTCTTGTCAAAAGGTTGCAAGTCCCGACAATATCTTTCCACACTGATGTGGCACTGCTGGCGGCATAGGTCATTTAGAGCGCCTTCACCTCTACAGGACGGCAAAAATACAAGAAAACTAGATAAATTCTAAAATATTACACATTTATTCTCACACAGAACAAATATTATCCTAATATCCTTACTCTTTGCTAGCTTTATATTTAGGACAATTTGTGGCCTCTTTCAAGTGAGAAGAAAGATGTTAAATTCTCTTCCTAAAGAAGGTGTTTTATGGCATTCAGTAGATGTATTTGAGGATGGCCTCGATGTTCTTGTGGCAAAGCTGGAAACTATGCCACTATAGTATCTAAAGTGGGTATTGTGACACAGCTTGTTGATCCAAGGAGAAATCGGAAATGCAAATATGGAGTTCTAAAGGAATCCTGCTTCTCAATTTGGGGCACAATTGAAAATGACTTCAGGTCTTTCATTTTTTTTCCTTTCTCCTTCATTTGGAACAACAAGGGGAAGAAGGGTGGGTGAATGGTTGAACCTGAGTCTTCTTTTCATCCTGAATTACTTTTGTAACTTTCTGTGATACTGTTCCATGTTTAAAGATCAAAGGAGTATGAAACAAGTGCATTTCCAAGCCCACGTAAGTTGCACCTTGTGGCAAATAAGGAAGCGGTATTCAAACGGCGTGATGCGTTTATGGAAGAAAAAAGGAGCTTGATGGCAGCGGTGGGATTCGAACCCACGCCCCCGAAGAGACTGGAGCCTTAATCCAGCGCCTTAGACCGCTCGGCCACGCTACCTGCGCATGTTTCCGGCGGCTGTGTACTCACAACACGCACGCCATTTGGCAGCGTTCTGATCATTTCATTTTCTTTCTTGTCAAAAGGTTGCAAGTCCCGACAATATCTTTCCACACTCATGTGGCACTGCTGGCGGCATAGGTCATTTAGAGCGCCTTCACCTCTACAGGACGGCAAAAATACAAGAAAACTAGATCAATTCTAAAATATTACACATCCCCCTCTATTTATTCTCACACAGAACAAATATTATTCTAATATATATAAATATATATATATATATATATCAAAAGAGTTTGAAGCGCAAGTTCCTCGTGTTACATTCAGGTGAAAGCTGCTAGCGTGTCAAATGACCACAAACAGGTGCAAACAAAAGATAACAATTCACCACCAACATAGGGAAAGTGCTGTGCACAGTATTCAGCATTCAAATGCTGCCTCTAGGAAATCAATTCATGAACCTGTTTTGACTGGGAGTAAAGCAAAAAAAAAAGGAGGAACCCTTAAAATGACACGCTAAATTAACAAGAGGACTCTATTTTTGGGTCCCGACCCCCAGGTTAAAAACCACAGAATTCATTTGAAACATTCAGGAATCCTGCAGCATGTCAATTTTACCTACTGTAGATCAGCAGGAGTTTTCCAGTTTTGGCCATCAACATAATGAAATAATCCAAGTACGGGATATATAGATAATATATGCTAAGCATGCTAAGAATGGGGCGTGTGCCTTGCGCTTTTTATCCAACTCTGGTATGACAAGAGATCTGTGCTTATTCTTCTCCAAAGCAAAAGCGCCTTGTGGCTCGCTACCGTTGCGCCACGAGGTCTCTCTGTGAAGGTGGGAGTGGTCGTCAACAGAGTAGCCAACAAAGGTAGGTTATTTCCCCCAACCGACATAAAATTAGATAGATTCTGACATATTAAATATTTAGCCTAAAGAGGAAAGAAAATAAGAACTTTTCTTTTCAGCACAATACCACTGTAATTGAAGGCAAAGCCAAACAGAAAGGCACCAGCTAGCCAGTTTCTGTGTTTGTGGCCATGTGAAGCCATACCGGTTTAATTACATTACAATGGAACATGCAAATGCTGGGGTGAATCGTGCATGGTGTGGAATTCTCCACGTGACTTACTCTTTGCTAGCTTTATATTTAGGACAATTTGTGGCCTCTTTCAAGTGAGAAGAAAGATGTTAAATTCTCTTCCTAAAGAAGGTGTTTTATGGCATTCAGTAGATGTATTTGAGGATGGCCTCGATGTTCTTGTGGCAAAGCTGGAAACTATGCCACTATAGTATCTAAAGTGGGCATTGTGACACAGCTTGTTGATCCAAGGAGAAATCGGGGCACAATTTAAAATGACTTCAGGTGCTTCATTTTTTCCTTTCTCCTTCTTTTGGAACAACAAGGGGAAGAAGGGTGGGTGAAATGTTGAACCTGAGTCTTCTTTTCATCCTGCATTACTTTTCTAACTTTCTGTGTTACTGTTCCATTTTCAAAGATCAAATGAGTATGCAACAAGTGCATTTCCATGTCCACATAAGTTGCACGCTGTGGCAAATAAGGAAGCGGTATTTAAACGGCGTGATACGTTTATTCATCTACAGAAGACTGGAAGAAAAAAGGAGCCTGATGGCAGCGGTGGGATTTGAACCCACGCCCCCAAAGAGACTGGAGCCTTAATCCACCACCATTTTATAACGCTCGGCCACGCTCAATAACCTCCAGACTTTCCATATGTTTAATTCTCCACCCCCAGCTCTTACATGTATCTTATCCCCCTTCTGCCTCCATGTGTCTCATCACCCCATGCATTTCACCCCCCTCCAGCTCCTCCATTTGTCTCAATCTTCCCCAGTCCCTCCATGTGTCTTAATTCCCCCAACCCTTCCATGTGTTTTAATTCCCTAGAGCCCACTCAGTAAGCACTTCCTGTCAGACCGGGTAGAGGGAAACTCCGGTCTCTCTACCATCAGTCCACTCAGCCACGTTACTTTTTGTGACCGGCAGGAGGGGAGGGCTGTGCTTTGCTTGCCCCTCCTTCTGGTCACACTGGGACTGCGTGGCCCAAGTTGTATTGCTGTGCTTTTACTGCTCTAAAACACTCAAATTTCTGTTTAGAGACGCCTTACGAGTGGAAAAGTAGCCCCATGTACAGGTTTCGTGGTGTTTTGGAAAGTTACAGGGTCAAATATAAGGCTTTCCCATTTTCGGTTAATGCACATTGAATTTGGCCAGATTGTTTTTTGTGGACCTATGCAGCCTATGAGACAGTATGGTAATGAGAATTACCCCCAACATGACATGCCATTTGCCATTTGCAAAAGTAGATAAATCAGAGTATTCAAAATGGGGAATGTACAGTCTTTTTAGTAGCCACTTAGTCACAAACCCTGGCCAAAATAAGTGTTCACACATTTTTTTTTGCATTTTTCACAGAGAAACTGAACTTTCAGTGATGATATCATCATCATTGTGACACATTTTACTGTTTTGAAACACTAATGTTTGTGTTCAGTGAAGTGAAGTGTCCTGAGTAAAACAGTACCCCCATGTACAGGTTTTATGGTGTTTTGGAAAGTTACAGAGTTAAATATAGGGCTTTCAAATTAAATTATCTGGACTTTCTACTTGGGTTGTCAGTCAGGTCCCTCCAATTCTAATTAATAAAATCAATTAATAAATAATTATGTGAAAAGATTACATTAATATACACTAAGAAGGAAATTATATATATATATATATATATATATATATATATATATATATATATGTGAGTGCGCTGGATTTCTATTTTTACTGTACTTATTGGCCCCCAGCAGCACCCCATTTAAGCATGTTTAGGTGAGTGCAGCCAGCCCCTTGTTTTCCCATATACATATATTTAGGAGTCTAGCCAGCTCCTTGGTTTTGCACCGCCCCCTGTCACAGGTGTCTCATCTCAGGACCCTATTTAAGCCTTGTACTGCAGAGAACTCGAGATGGAAGGATTTCCCCAAGTGAGTAGCTCATTTAGTAGACAGTTGGCAGTGAGAGTAGGACCTGCCAAAGATGGGGTACATTGATGTTTGTGGCAGGCTTATGCAATGTATGATCATATAATGTAACTAAACCCCCATTATTTTTTGCCTAAATTAGGTGTTTTTAATAAAACTAGTCAAATCTGTCAGCATCAAAGTAGCTGTTTAGTTGATAAGTGAGTGCGCTGGATTTCTATTTTTACTGTAGATATATATATATATATATATATATATTTAATTAATATGTTTTAAAAACAATTGTGTGGTCTATAATGATTTTTTTTTACACTTTATATTCAGTGTCGACTGCCTGACAACCCAGATGGTCAACCTGCAGGCAGCTCCATGACCAGCTATTGCGGCCGTGTGATCGTGATTACATCATGATCACATGACCCAGGAGGGCTGGATTGGCCGCAGGAGGACCACCCTAATCGGACCCCCACGGATCGCCATGCCAGGTAAGTATGGGGATGTGGAAGGGCCAGCGATGCACAGGGCGTACCATGCCACACTGCGGTGTTAAAACCCACTTGCTGCAGGCCAGTGTGGTACGCCCTGCGACATTTAGGGGTTAAAGTAACACTCCAATTTGAAGTGAAGACTGTGTCCCTTTTTGGATTTTATAAAAGTGCTAATTTCAATGGAAATTGTAAGCCAAGATTTCAAATACCCCAGGTTAAACATGCAATAAAAGATATATCAAATAAAATGCTAAAAACTACGAACAATCATGGATTGTTCCATTTAAAAATTTAGCGGGGAAAAAAAACCTACGTTGAGCAAAATAATAGTTTAAGAGATTGATTTTACTTGTAATAATCTCAATAAATCACTTTAAATAACAATTGTGTCTATTTTTTTTTTCTTGAAACATTTTGTTCAGTCACTAACGTTCTCTCTCCACCGTTGATGTCAGGAGAACTCTTGTTTAATCCCCAGGTAGTTTCTTCTGTTAAAACAATTATTTTCCATCTGCTTCCCATCTGCCGCATGGCACTTAACCAGAGCTAGCCAAGTCCATGAAGATTAAGTGTAATTGTCTTACAATGACTTAACTCCAGGGGATATACATAATCACGAAGAAGATTGATGGAATTATGTTGTTTTGACGTTTGCTTATACTATTCGCATATTGAATATAATATTATTTTATTTTGCTATATTATTTAACTTTTCTTAGCATTCAATATAATAGCCTACCAAAAATTTAATTATTTTTGACCGTTAATTTATTTGTTCCCCAAATGCCATTTAAATGATAAACCATTACAGAGCGTTACACATTTTATTTATTAATTTTACTTTATTGCATGGTCCCTATTTTGCATTCAGTTTTGATTCTAGACCATAATATGTCTCAGCTTTTTTTCTTCTTCATATGCGATATTTCAGCCTAAAATTTACAATTCCCTTGTCAATACTCCATCTCTAGCATTTTACTAAATTATTGCCAAATCAGCCAAGTATAAATATAGCTAAGTTCAATATTACATTTTAAAATCACCTATTTTATCTCAAAATGTAAATTTCAAGTCAGTTCTCAATCCACCAAACAAAAATATCTCTGTATATTAAAGGAACATGCCAAGCACCATAACCACTATAGTGGTTAACCAGGAGTTAACTGCCCCTGCCATTGAAAGTAGTCAAACCATTTTAGAACAGTTCAAATGTTCTGCAAGACCTTGAGGCTGTAGTAGTTATAGTGCTGTAGGTTTTCCTTTACTGTGTATGTTTTTTCACTTTCTGTTCCTTTAAGCTCCGAATAGCACTGTCTGTTAAAATTGAATAAAGGCTCTGACATCCCGCAGTATTCTTCCTGTACCTGCGCATTGTTTGAAGTGCAGCAAACAGATTAGGTGAATGTTTTTAGTATATTTAGTTTTTTCTCTTGGATATTATCCTTACAAGTTAAACTAATTTTGGAAGTGCCATATAATGTTATAAATCACTGTAATGTATACTAAAATTAAAATAATAATAATAATAACATTTATATTTGTGGCTTTTAAAAAGTATTTTAAGTGAAATGTATTTCTTTCCGATCTACCCTGTTACCAGTACAAACAAAACATTGTCAGTTTCTTTTCAGACCATCGGAAGCTTGCACATAAGCCAATATATGACAATGTTTTACTGAAATGAAGCCGGTAATTATAGTTCGTTGTGTACAGTCCCCAGATGGTGAAGTGTTGCTTACTGGGGGTGTGTTCCATGACATGTTTGTGTTCATTCTTTATTTAAAAGTTTATTCAGTAACTCTGTATTATGTAATCTAAACATGATGAACTTTAATTATATACGCACATTAAAAAGCTGAAAAGGTGATCATTAAACCTGTACATACAGCGCAGGTAAGGTTTTCAACTGCAGTGACGTGCTCCAACACGCACACTTCTACACCATGAAATATATACACAGCATGGGTACCACGCAGACAGTGGTAGTGCCACCCTCCCATGTATGAAAACTACACAATAGACATAGAGCGGTGTTAGCTTCTCCCTCCCACACACGACTACGCAAAATGATCAGTACTGAGCACAACAGCAGCAACAGCCTTTTCCGCGCATACACTACAAGATGTGTATACACGGCACAGGTACAGTGCAGACAGCAGCCATGCCAACCTTCCCCCTCTCCCCCCCCGCAGGCTCTACACCATAACAGGTGTACACAGCACAGGTACAGTGCAGACAACAGCCATGCCAACCTCCCCCCACACACAGTCTACACCATAACATGTGTACATAGCACAGGTACAGTGCAGACAGCAGCCATGCCAACCTCCCCCTCCCACTCTACACCATAACTTGTGTACACAGCACAGGTACAGTGCAGACAGTACACATAGTGTCAGTGCCAGCCTCTCCCTCACACACTACTACACCACAACTTGGATAGAGGTACAACACAGACAGCAGTAACAGCTTTCCCCCACACACACTACGACATCATGGTCTGTAGTACACAGATACAGCAAAGACAGTAGCATGCCAAATATGCCCCTCACATAAACTACAAAGTGATGTGTACACTATGGATATAGAGCACATGTACAACACAGACAGCTATACCAGCTTTCCCCTCACATACAGTAATACACTGTGTGTACTCAGCACAGATAAATTTACATAAAGAGTCAATGCCAATCCTTCCCCTCACACACACTGTACCATGACGTGTATACAGCAGAGACAGTGCTAGCCTCCTCCTCTCATACTACACCATGACATGTATATGCAACACAGACACTGCATAGACAACATTAGTGCCAGCCACCCCCCCCCCCGAACCTCACATACTGCTACATCATGACATGTATATACAACATCGACATTGCACAGACAATAATAGTACCAGCCTGTGACGAAAGCCAAAGAAAAGAAAAAGTTACCTGCGCTCTCTCCTTAATCCCTATGTATATTTAGACAAATAGAGGTCATTTAGTTGCTCCAATGCCCATTGGAGGGAATGCCCGCCTGCCAACGTCAAGGCAGACCCCCCTATCGGGTCCTAACACTGACCCTTCAGCCTGCTTCCTTGAGCTTCTGGCAAAGATATCTCTAATGAGACAGAGAGGGGTATTTTCTATATATACCCCTATATACTTATTAACCCTTAATAGGGAACACATGGGATGGGCGGCAGCATTGTAACCAGGCTGTGTGATACAAAGTAAATACAAATACAAAAAGAGAAGTCCTGCGCTCACTCCCATCACTAATGGGCCGGCAGCAAGGACTACAGTACACAACTAAATGACCTCCATTTGTCTAAATATACATAGGGATTAAGGAGAGAGCGCAGGTAACTTTTTCTTTTCTTTGGTTTTTACTATATATTGGGGCTAATGTGTACTGTAGTCATTGCAGCCGGCCCAGTGGTGATGGGAGCCTTGTTACAATGCTGCCGCCCATCCCATGTGTGAACCCAGATCAGGGCTATCAGGGGATGTGTTGTGTTTTGGGGTACTTATGGGACTTTATAAAAATGTGTGTTTTTTTCTTCCTGTGGATAATCAAGTTAATGCATTGTAACGGACCGTTTCAGCAGAAAGGGGGTAAAAATCCGTTTAGGCGATAATCCCCTTTTCACAGACAGGCACAGCTACTGCAGAACATCAAAACCCACGAATTGGATATAAATGAATGCACCAAACTCCCGAACGGCATACAAGGGAATAAGGTAGCACTCCAACTGGAACCTCACGAATAGCTGCTAGCAGACAAACAGGAAAAGCATACATCAGCTTACACTCCTAGCAATCAATCTCCAACAGCATACAGTGAATCCCCCCCAAGAACGAGACAAGGCTCCGTGTTGAGGGTCAAGCAGTGGTCCGTTTATTGAGGGCTACCTGCCCCTGTATTTATGCAGGTCTCCCACCTGGTGGACACTCCCCTAGGGGACCAAATGGAAGACTGTAACAAAAGACAGACACTTAGCATTTCAGGACAAACAGAAGTAAAACATCCCCACAATGCATCCTGGCTTCCTCCCTTTCTGCCCTGGAGATAATTGGATAAGTAATCCAATTATCTCCCAGGACAAAGACAAAACTCCATTACACATGTGGGGACCTAAATACAGTATTATGCTTTAAAATATATAAAGTTACTTTTATTACATTAAACACAGACATGTTACATATCCCCAGATAGCTCAGGTCTGGGTGCACATTATTAGATGAATGGCACCCAGACCACACGAATACAGTCTAATCGCCATGGAGCCAAAGTCTTTAATCACACGAATAGGCTCCATGGCATAGCTATCTGGGTTACCACAGTTCACATAAGAATACCGAAGGTACGGCTGTTCGGCTACATCCCCACGAATGGGAACCAGGAGACGGATGGCTCAGCGGTGTTCGTGCAAATAAGTGTCCGTTTATAGTTCCATAGTTTAGGTGCCGAACACCGCTGGCCATACGGGACTTGTAAAATGGCCGCCGCCACGTGTTCGGTCGACGAACAAAGACCACCCTGCCTTCGTCAATTAAGCTGCGGTTAACCGCAACTTCAGGGTGGTCAATTGGCGGCACACTCCAGCTCCTAGGTGGTCGTGCAATCGGCAGTTTGTTCGGTAGATAAAATCTACCGAACACCCCGGCAGAAAAGGCACGATTAAGCAGGGAAAATAAGTCTTTTAAAGTCTTGTCCATAGTCCAAAGGCAGCAGGCGGGCAACCAGGCTCCTCCAATGCAATGTGGCGAGATTGGTCTCTTCACATGCATTATCTACCTTAATTATATCACAGGCAGAGGGGAGGGATTGTTTACTCTATGTGGGAGTGTCGTACTGTTAATTCCTGTTTTCATTGGATTACGTCCCTTGTGTCCCTGTCCTCCATCAGGTCAAGTGGGTGTGCCCTTTGGCCTGAAAAACTGTATAAAAATCCAACCTGTACCATTAAACTCTCAGACCTTCTCGCAGCCTTGTCTCGTGTTGTAGGGAACTGCAATATCACTACAAGGGATTGCTATGATCATCATACTCCCTCGGATAATCACTAGCTCTTGATAGAGCTGTTCCTACTACGCTCTCTGAAAGAAGAGAGGTTCACCCACTGGAGCCTGGAGCCTTGTCGTAGGTCCACGGTGGGTAGGAGACGGCGAGACCCTAACCAAGCTGCGGCGGTTCGTGGGGTCTGCAGTGCTTATGGTGTCTGGTGCGGTGCTGATGGTCCTTGGTGAGCACTAGGAGCATCGATTGATGGAGAGTCCGTCACACAGCCCCCCCTCACATACTGCTACACCATGACATGTATATACAACACCGACACTGCACAGACAACAATAGTACCAGCCTCCCATCATATACTGCTACAGCACGATATGTATATACAACACAGACACTGCTCAGACAACGATAGTGCCAGCCTCTCCCTCACATACTGCTACAACATGACATGTATATACCACACCAACATTGCACAGACAACAATAGTACCAGCCTCCCCTCACATACTGCTACAGGATGACATGTATATACAACACCGACACTCCTCAGACAATAGTTACAGCCTCCCCCTCACATACTGCTACACCATGACATGTATATACAACATCGACACTGCACAGACAACAATAGTACCAGCCTCCCCCTCACATACTGCTACACCATGACAGACAGCACAGGTACAGTGTAGACAATCACAGTCAGTTTCCCTTCACTACAAGTCTACCAGCCAAAGGGAATGACAAGCATCAGGTCTCGACATGTAGCTAAAATGGCAGAGATTACACCGGCCTCACTAAACTCACTGAGTGCTACTCCCACAGCAGGAGCTATCTCTACAGTGACACAGCAAACTAATTACCCCATTTCCACAGGGAAGCTCCGTGGAGAGACAGCTTTAGCCAAAGTCTTCAATGTCAACTCATTATTTTTCTTTTATCAGATTATACACACAATGGGTTTTGTTCACTAAACACCAAACTGTAGTGAATTGAAAATGGAATGCAGCAATTGAAGTAAAAAAAGACAAGCTTTGACTATCGCTGAGTTGGAGACTTTTCACATAATTTACTCCGTACACTGTATGCACACAGTGAATTCATAACACAGGCAGGTTATTTAACGTGAATTCAAAGTTAAAGTCAGAGTCGCTGAACTGGAAGCATAGCTTAAATGTTCACTATCAGTTTATGTACACAGAATGGATTCATAAATTAACCGAGTGTCTGGTGCAACGGGCAGCAAAGTTGCACTAATAACTAAATGCATATGAAGCAAAATAACTCTGTAAGCACCAAAACTCGGCTAAAGCGCTTGCCCAGGTTTCTAAACGTAACGAAAAAAATCCCCTCCTACATCAACCACCAGAGTCCCAGAGCTAAAGAAGGCAGCTAGACTAACTAAGATCTCTAAGTGTGGAGCAGCACCTAACTAGACTTCCTAACGCGCGTTTCAGCGCTTGATTGCGCCTTCGTCAGAGGTAAATTTTTCTAGTCTAGTTATTAGTGCAACTTTGCTGCCCGTTGCACCAGACACTTGGTCACCTCCAGGCTATTAGCCTAAGGATCTGCTTTGAGGATTCTGGGCAAGCTATCTAGCAGTTTTGGGTTCTTACAGTTGTACTTTTCTCTATGTGCAACTGTCACTAGTGCAACTTTGTTGCCATTTGCACTAGATACTCTGTTACCTCTAGGCTTACAGCCTAGGGTTTGCTTTCAGTGTCTCAGAGGATAACCCAGGCTGTTTCCTCTTTCCCCTCCACTAATAGTCACTATTTGTGATGCTTTGATCTCTGTATATAAATATATATATATATATATATATATATATATATATATAGGTGGTTATAGTGGACTATGTATATATGTTTTTTCTTTAGTATTTTCACTGTCGATATCCACTCATTTAGATATATATTTTTTGTGGTAGCACTCCTATTTTCCATTTTCTGTTTTAAACATATATATTATTTTTTTGTGTTTACATTGTTTTATGCTATTATCATTAAAAGTTAAGTTTTAGCATTACAACTAGGACGGGGTCTCCTCGATAGGTCTATCCTTTATAAGGGTGTGGAGTCACTCCATTACCCTTTGGATTTTCCTGTTTTCCCTCTTTTTCTTTTTATGCGTATGTAAGGGTTACCCCCTTTTAGGATTCCCCAGACACACTCTCAAGCTGGCTGCCTTAGGCAACTAGCTTATTTTCTTGCAGTCTCTGTTTATCCTTTTATCTGGAGCTTTAAAATGAATTGGTACGCAGTTACTAGAATAATGATGTCATACTGCACCTTGTTTCTCACTAATAGTAATGGAGCAGGTAGAGTAGTGTTACATGGTTACATAGCTGAAAGGAGACTTGCGTCCATCAAGTTCAGCCTTCCTCACATTTGTTTTTCTGCTGTTGATCCAAAATAAGACAAAAAAAAAACAGTTTGAAGCACTTCCAATTTTGCAACAAGCTAGGAAAAGATGTTTGGGGTGTGAGTTGAAACTAGCGATGAATAAGGAGAAGAAGAAAGTGAGAGTCAATATAACAGAAGGCAGAGGTTGGGCAGGATTAATAATAAGGTGAATTTAGATGGCTAACTAGGGCCCATGAATTTCACCATCCTATGAATGAGGGCCATCAAATCGGTACTCTTCCTCAGGTCCACTGGGACCGTAATCCTTTTAGAATTGTGGAAATAGAGGATAAACCAGGGAAAACAGTGGGTGGAGAGTAAATAGCATAGGTAGGAAGAATGGGCGGAACTGGGGACAAAGTGGGGATCGAGTTGATGATGGTAAAAGAGTCGGGTAAAGAAAGCAAGAATATCAATGTGATAATGAGCAGGGAGAGGCTAGAATAGTGGGGGGGGGGGAAACAGGACAGTTTGAACATGTTTTATAGAGGACATAGTCTTAAATTAGAGGGGCAAAGGTTTAAAAATAACATCAGGAAGTATTACTTTACTGAGAGGGTAGTGGATGCATGGAATAGCCTTCCAGCTGAAGTGGTAGAGGTTAACACAGTAAAGGAGTTTAAGCATGCGTGCGGAAAATTTGGCAGACCAGATGGGCCAAATGGTTCTTGTAATGGAATGCAGTATAATAATACACGATATCCGTTGGTATCCTCAGGAAATCCACAGTCAGAGTAGAAAGCACGGCAATATCCCCAATCCTCCCAATAACCGGACGAAACACAGTTTGGGAGTCAACTAACTCGCTTTATTCACAGCTGGCATATTTATACAGTTCCCCATGCAAGGGGTTTCCATACAGTAAATCCAGGGGATTTCTCCCATCATGCAATATGACTTTCCCAGCAGGCATTGCTGCACGAGAAGGATACTCCCACTAAAATGGACGATTAAGTGGATTATCCCCTCGTGCAGCAAAACTGACAATTTGCTTTAAAATACATAATTCACACAATATTCGGTATTTTGGAATAACCGAACGTTCGGTAGGTAGCTGGGGTCGAAGCGCATACTTTGTGAGAATACCGTTCCGATCCCAGCTGAACTAACCGAACGCCGCACAGAATATATTTAAACATTGAAGTTAGTTTAAAAGTACCGAATAAGTACGGGGAACATAATGTACCGAACGCGGAACTCCCGAATGCTCTGGAAGTCCAGCGGTGTTCGGATCATTGAGTAGCCGTTTTCAGTTCCAGGCTCTCGACGACCGAACACCGCTGCAGAGACAAAGGATCCAAGATGGCCGACCGCCGCATGGTCGGTAGTCGAACGACGGCCACCTAGGAGAGCCCTTAATTACCGATTGCAACAATGTTGCAATCGGTTAATTGGTGCCACACGACCTGTGAATGTGTGGTCGACCTGGGGAGCCCACATTCGTACGGTGAACGGCCAAGATAGCCGTGTTTCGTCGTACGAATGCTTTGTATGCTGGCAGCGGACGGCTGCCAGCATGCAAACGGCCATAATACAACACATATACATTTAACGGTACACATTATGCAGTCAGCCTACGGACAACCTGTGATGAATATAGTTCAGAAGTGGCTAGGTTTGCCACAGTTCTTATCTGCCGTCACATTCCATGTTACAAAACCAGATTAGGGCAATGAACACTCACTTTACATACATGTGATGATGGATTGCATAGGGAGGCAAAATGGCAGTGATGTCTACATGTGACTGTATATATGTATATTTGTTAGGTACTATGGTGTAAGAGCCGGACCCAGTTGTGCATAAGAGAGTTTTAGAGTTTAATTTCTTTATAAATAATTTCAGACAAACATTACATTTTCTTTCTGACATGACATTTAATGAAATAAACATATATTTCTCACGATTCCTCGCTCATAATATAGTGAAAAACCACAAAAATTTTAAAAAGACAATTTTGATTATTCTTGGGCAAACAAATTGAGCAAATTTGAAAAAGAAAATAAGCCTCAATAGCAGACTCCAGGGACATGACTTGCAGGGTAAGGGACCACCCCGAGTTAGCCCCCCCATATTGAGAATTTTAACAAAAGATAATTCCATTTGTTAGACCTTTGTTAGATCAGGTTAGATAAAAAAACTTTTTTCGTTAGATCTTCTTAAAAATATACGATATTAACAATCATTTTCGGAGGGGCTAACCCGTAGCAAGCCCCCCTCAACAAAAATTTTTACAAAATATTGTTGATTATGATAGTTTTATGTTAGATCAGGTTTGATCAGGCAAATTTTGTGTTAAATCTAGTCTAATTACTGAGATATTGCATATATAATTAGGGGGGGCTGGCCCCCCCTCAACTGAAATTTGGACAAAATGTTAATGATTTTGGTAGATATTTGTTAGGTCATGTTTGATCAACTGGTTTTTTTTTGTTAGATCTATCATGCAAGAGGCGGTATGCACAAATTAACTTTGTGGGCATGACTACGGGTTAGCCCCCCTCAATTGAAATGTACATTTTTTTAAAATTGATTTTGGTAGATATTCGTTAGATCAGGTTTGATCAACAGTTTATTTAATTAAATCTATCATGAAAGAGACGGTTTTCACGAAAGAGACGGTATTGACTACGGGTTAGCACCCCCCCCCCGCCCCCCATCAACTGAAAGTTTTTAAAATTGTTTTTAGTAAATATTTGTTAGATCAGGTGAGAGCACCTTAACTTTGTGGGCGTGACTACAGGTTAGTCTCCCCTAAACTGAAATTTGGTCAAATTGTTACTGATTTTGGTAAATGTCCGTTAGATCAGGTTTGATCATCAGCTTTTTTCATTAGATCTTTTTAATTTCGCCTTTTTTGAAAAAAGAAGGTTTTAGAAAAAAGAAGACATCTAATGGTAAGTATGATTATTATTTTTATTTACAGGTATTTAGTTTTATTGTTTCCCCTCTCACTATTTTTAGGGTGAGTGGGTAGGTATTGGGTGGGGACCGGGGGAGGACAATAGGTCTCTTCCCCTTATTGTCACTAGGGCCCCCACGCACCGTTCATGGGTGGGGGCCGGGGGGACGACAATAGGTCCTCCCCCCGTTGTCACTTTGGGCCCCCACCCGCCGCTTATGGGTGGTGGCCAGGGAGGACAATAGATCCTCCCCTCTATTGTCACTTGGGGTCCCCATCCATCGCTCATGGGTAGGAGCTGAGACGATGACAATAGGTCCCCCCTCCATTGTCATTTAGGGGCCCCCACCCGCCACTCTGTCCTCCCTGCACTTCATCATTGAGAAGCACAGAAGAGCCAGGCTATTTGTAAAATACCATAAGGATTGGATCATAGAGGACTGGAATAAAGTAATCTTCTCTGATGAGCCAAACTTCAGCTTTGCCCAACACATGGTTAGATGGAAACTAGGAGAGGCCTACAAGCCACAGTATCTTGCACCCACTGTGAAATTTAATGGAGGATTGGTGATGAACTCGAGCTGCTTCAGCAAGGCTGGAATCGAACAGGTTCATCTTTGTGAAGGACGCATGAATCAAGCCACAAGAAGAAAACTAGTTTCCTTCTTTAACAATGTTCCCTAATTCTGTCAATTTTCTGCGGAATTCTGAGGATCCATGCCACACTCAGGTCAATCAAGGCATTAATGAAAGACCACCAGATCAAGACCCTGCCATGACCAGCCCAATCTCCAAAACTGAACCCCATTTAAAACTTTTTTAATGTGATCAAGAGAAAGATGGATGGTCAGAAGCCATCAAACAAATATTTGCACCAGGAGAAGCATAAAATTAAAAAGGAATGTGAAAGACTGACACGCATAAAAGCTGTGATTATAAATCAGGTTTAATTCCCCCATATATTGATTTCCAAACTCATCTGTATCATACTGTATCTGTATAGTTATTTTGACCAGTTGTCCTTTTCTACAAGTAAATATTTTCATTTTGGATTTTGGAGACATTATGTCAGCAGTTTATAGAATAAAACAAAAATGCAGATTTTACTAAACCATTTACCTATAAATAACAAAATCAGAGAAAATGATCATTTTGCAGTGGTTTATCCAGCGCTGGCTGGCTGGCTGGCTGGCTGTCTATCTATCTGTCTATTAATAAGTAGCTAATCATCTATATATCTAATCTATCTAACTGTTTGTCTGTCTATCATCTATATATTTAATCTTTCTATCTATCTATCCGTCTGTCTGTCTATCTATTCTATCTAATCTATCTATGTAACTGTCTGTCTGTCCGTCTATCTATCTGTCTATACACACATATACACAATTGCTACACTTGCTGCTGCCTTTCTACATGCGAAATTGCAGAGAATCAGTTCGTAATTATTGTTTCCCTGACCCCCAGAATCCTTTGTTCTATTGTTTGCAAAAGTCATGAGCAAGCACATTGTTTCTCATGCATGGCTAGTGCTTTTTAATATGAAACTGAGATGGAGGATTAGTCAGTTTGTAAAAGGCAGGGGGGAGAAATAAGTTCCCTTTGCTGAGAGGCATGCCTGACAAAGCAAACTGAAAAAGTTTTAGTTAAGTTTATGAACATTTATTACATACATTTCACACTTTTCTTACGGTATGCTAGTTTGTATATAATGGTAAAAGTGCTTTGCTTGCTGGTTTAAAAACAAATTGACAAGTGATGAATGTTCCTTTAAAGCCTTTGCGGGCAGCAGCATTTAGGATTTGCTGAAGCTTTGTGATGGAGTGTTGTCGAAGACCAAGTAGAAAGAAGCTACAGCCTGGTGAAGATATGAGAAAGACACCTCCCTGGACTGACAAGGAAGGGGGGACATGACTGCGGCTAGGATAAGGAGTCTTAAAGGAAGAGGAGATGGGAGGGGGATATATGGATACATAGTTGCTAAGATGGAAGACAGTTAAAAGGACAGTTAGGGGAGGGGACTTACCAGTCAGCTCTTGGAAGTGCAGGGATCCTGACTTTCAGACTTTCAGACTTTCATCTGTCTTTCTTTGCTGACCCCTTTTAAAAAAAAAAAGAGATATTATTCTTCAGAATTTTCTACTTACCTGTTCCTGAATTTTTGAGAGTGATGGACGTTTCCCAGGAATCGTTGGTGGCCCTGTTGCAGGCTTACCGGGCTGCACATGGTGCAGGCTCGTGAGCAGAGGTGTTGGCCGGCATGGATGGCATCCCCGGTGAAGAGGCACGACCAGTGGATGGAGGGCGGCGGGCCAGGCGTTCAAGGCCGCCGTCGCGACTGTCTCCCAGCCCGGTGAGAGGAGGTCGTGAAGGCCGAAGAAGCCGGCGAGCTGGAGTAGCTGGGAATGTGGAGCCGAGCCTGGTGTCGTCCCCCCGAGCGATCCGGTCCCAGGTGAGGGCTGCGGCTGCGTCCGGCAGCCATTTCCAAGATGGCAAAACGGCAGGAAGATCCAGGAGCCCTACACCTTCTCTTCCGGCGCGGCCGGAAGTGACGTCACGACGCCGGTCGCGCGCGCCGGATATGACGTCAACAGCCGGCGACGGGCAAAACCCGGAAGTGGGTGCCCGCGCCGGAAATAGGATGCCGGGCGCCCGGAGACCACAAGCGCTGGCGGAAGAAGGCTGCAATAGGGGTGCTGTGAGCCGGACAGCAGCCCCAAGGAGATGGGAGTCCCCAGGACCGGCCGGTTCATGGGGTGCCGCGGATCAGGCGGCAGCCCCAAGGTTGCAGTACTGCCAGGATGCCGGCGGTCGGGAGGCCGTGTCGGCTGCAGCCCCTCTGGGAGCTGGGAGGCTCCAGGGGGATTCCGGTGAGGAGGAGGAGTCTGAGGAGGAGCGAGAAGGTGATGGAGGACGGCCCCTGCGCCTCCCCTCATTTGGTGAGTCAGCATGCCTGGGGTGCTGGGGTGCTGCGCCTGGGGTGCTGCAGGGGGTTCAGGTCAGGATAGCGAGGTGTTGCGCCTGCTGAGGATGTTAGTGGAGGGGCAAGCCAGGGGTACTGGTCTAGGGGCTCAGGGTCCAGGTAGTGCGGATAGTTTGAGGGGTCATGGGGTTGGGGTTGGTTCCTTTCTCCCGGAGTGTGAACTGGCTCCCCTAGGTTTACATGTGCCAGCGGAGGTGCAAGAGAAGATTATTCGTGGTGAGTATGTGGATCTCCTTTGTCTCGTTCCGCCAGACAAGGAGTCCGTGGACAGACCGCGACGTGGCGAACAATTGGATGGCGAAAAGGGTAAGGCTATCCCGCGTACGTTCGGTAATTGGCTGCAAGGATTTAATATCTTTGCCAGCGTGCTAGTGCGTCGTTTCCCTGAGAGGGCCCCCTCGTTATTTGGTTATTTGGACTTAATTTGGGGCGCCTACAAGGTTTATGGAGGGCAATGCTGGTTCAAATCCGACCAGCAATTCCACCAGAAGATGGCGGCGTGTCCGGGTATGGGTTTTGGGGTGCAGGACGGCAGCCTGTGGCTGCTACTTATGACCCCGTGTAGACCCTCTCCTTTTTCGGGGGCTGCCGGCGTCCCCACGGGTATGTCGGCAGGTCAGAGGAAGGGAGTCTGTTGGCTCTTCAACGAGAGCCACTGTAAGTGGTTTAGCTCCTGCAGATTCCGGCACGAGTGTGCCCACTGTGGGGGAGCCCACCCGGCTCTCCGTTGTTTCAAGAAGGGCAGACCATCTGCCTCCAAGGGCTCTGGTAGGGACGACGTTCCTCGCAGAGGGGACTCCAGTGAGCGTGGAAAAGATGCATCCATGGCTCGTCCAGTATCCTAAGAGGGACGTTGATAGCCTTTTGTTCTACGGTTTCACAACGGGTTTCTGGATTCCCTTTGTGCTGTCGGACGAGGGCCAGTTCGCGGAAAATCTTCGGTCCACGCGGGGAAAAGAGGGTTTGTTACAGGAAAAGTTGGAGGCGGAGATTCAACGGGGCCGCATGGCTGGCCCCTTTGATTCCCCCCCATTCCACAACCTGAGGGTGTCTCCGTTGGGTCTGGTACCCAAAAAGGATCCGGGAGCTTTTCGGTTGATTCACCATCGCTCGTACCCTTTGGGGGCGTCGGTCAACGATGACATCGACAGGGATGCGTGCAGGATACGTTATGCGTCCTTCGACTCGGCATTGCTCCTCCTGCGGCGGGCCGGTCGTGGGGCGTTATTAGCAAAATCGGACATTGAATCGGCCTTTCGTTTGTTGCCGGTTCATCCGGATTGCTTTCACTTGTTGGGGTGTTTCGCTAACGGTTGCTTCTATTATGATATGTGTATGCCCATGGGCTGCGCTATCTCTTGTTATCATTTTGAACTGTTTTCTTCTTTTTTGGAGTGGGTCACGTCCAGAGTTGCGGGTTTGTGTTCCTTGACAAATTACCTGGATGATTTTTTGTTTGTTGGTCCATCGGGTTCCCAGGATTGTATGGCGTTGCTTCAAGCATTCCGGCAGGTGGCGTCAGAGTTCGGAGTTCCTGTGTCCGAACAAAAAACGGTTGGCCCGGTGTTGGTCCTTTCATTCTTGGGTATCGAAATTGATACCGAGAGCATGGTTTTCCGGCTTCCGGAAGAGAAGTTGGAGGGGTTGCTTCGGCTGGTGGACTTGGTCAAAGGTTCCAAGACGGTTCAGTTGCCACAGATGCAGGGCCTTTTGGGGCACTTGGTTTTTGCATGTCGGGTGTTACCGATGGGTCGGGCATTTTGTCGCAGATTGTCCTTGTCCACGGTGGGGGTGAGGGAACCCTTCCATTACATTCGGATCTCGAGTTGCCTTCGGGCGGATCTGGCAGTGTGGAGCTCCTTCCTCAGATGTTACAACGGGCATTCTTGCTGGTTGAGGGAGGCCACCACCAATGCTGCATTGGATCTTTTTACTGATGCCTCGGGGTCCGTTGGTTTTGGAGCATATTTTTAGGGTCAGTGGTGCGCGGGGGAGTGGCCGGAGGAATGGCAGTCTTGCCCATTTCGAAGGAATTTGACCTTTTTGGAACTGTTTCCGATAGTGGTCGCGCTGGAACTGTGGGGTGAGGAGCTGAGAAATCACACGGTGGTCTTTCACACGGAGAACATGAGTGTGGTTCATGTGATTGCCCGATCGTCCTCCTCGTCCCCACCAGTTTTGGCTCTTCTCCGACACCTCGTGCTCCTTAGTCTTCAGTTTAATGTTTGGGTGTGGGCACAACATGTCCCGGGTGTGCAGAATGTGGTGGCTGATGCATTGTCTCACTTGCAGTGGGAGCGGTTTCGCGAGGCAGCGCCGGAGGCACGGCGGACCGGTGTGCAGTGTCCGGACTCCTTATGGAAGCTCGATTTCGAGGCCTGATGGGCTTGGTATCGGACTCCTTGGCGGAGGCTTCCTGGAAGGCATACCGGGCAGTGTGGAAACAGTGGCTGTCGGCAGCACGGGACGGGGATGTATCCACGGAAACGGGATGTACGGAGGCGACGGAAACGGGACGTACGGAGGCGACTCTTGTGTTGCTGGATGACTTGGTCAGGAGAGGTAGGTCTTGCGCAGTAGCGGAGAAGGCGCTGGCTGCCCTGTCTTTCTTGTTTCGATTTATGGGCTGGCAGGATGTTACTAAGGAATTTGGGATCCAGAGGGTGGTGAAGGGGTGGCGACTGCGGCGTCGCCCGGATCGTCGTCGTCCGATTTCGGTGGAAATGTTGCGGCGGATTCTTTTAGTCTTGCCGCGGGTCTGTGGCTCGGATTATGTATCGAAGTTGTTTCGCGTGGCCTTCTCGGTCTGCTTTTTTGGAGCCTTTCGCATTGGCGAGTTGGTAGCCCCGAGCAAGGGGAAGGCCTCGCCTTTGGCATTGTCGGATGTGCGGTGGTCTACTTCCTCCGTTGACATTTTTGTGCGGCGATCTAAGACGGACCAGGCGGCCCGGGGTGACTGGGTTCGTTTAGGGGCCATGAGGGATGACGTCTGTCCTGTCGGGGCTTTTCACGATTTTCTGGAGGTGCGCCCGGAGCGGGGAGGCCCTTTGTTGGCTCACGCGGATGGGTCTCCCCTAACACACTATCAGTTCTCGGCAATGCTGAAGAGAGCATTGGCCGCGGGTGGTATGGAAGGTCAAGGGTTTTCGGCCCTGTAGGAAATTGGCATTCCGTGAAATCTTTGTTTGTCACATATCAGTTTTCATAACAATCGAATCAAATATCTTGCAGTTAACTTATGTTTATTCAAACATAACAATCCATCTGGTAATAACAAATGTCTTTAACATTCTTTGTCCAATACAGAGAGCAATTTTCCAGTTGTTATCCATTTTTGATGTTAAAGGTATTGGCCACGAATTCTAAACTACAATCAGTTTTATGGGTTTAAAATTCAGTTACAGAGGGGAGTATACATAAGATTGCCTTACTTTAAAATAAGTGGCTATCTTAGAAAAAGGGGAGTTACTTAGCATCATTTGAAATCTATGATTAAAGTCATACGTTATATTTGGCGGCAAGATATGTGAGACAAAGAACTTCTATATACATGATGTAATGAATAATTGCCTGTAGAAATGTGAGTCTTCAAAGGAATTCAGGCTTTCAAGGCTAGGTCAAAGGTTACTATAAACAAGCCCTTCAACATCACTCTTAAAGTGAACCAGATGTGGTCTCCATTCCTTATACAATGAAAGTCTGTAATACTCTATAGGCCAAGGTATGGCTTCTCAATTTCAATGTTCTTGAAGCAATCTGAATAAAACTTATAATATTTATATCAACACATTAAATACATTTAAAGTACATAATAATATTTTTCAAGCCCCTCTTTGATGCTTTATTTGAATGAATTTTAAAATATTGCATCATAATAACTTATACCAATTACTTATGGGATTTTAATTTTGTTCTCTGATATTGATCTAAGTATTAGTTTACAAGGAAAGGCCTTTTAACACAGCCATTTCCAGTTGTCTGTATTGCTTTTTACACTCCAAGAGGGAGAAGCAAGCCATTTTAACCCTTTCATTTCTGAACTCCTTAGAACAAAATTCTTGTTACGATTACCTTTACATTTTTCACTAATTCATTAATTTACCTTGGGCATTGATTTTACCGAACATTAATAATAACGGTATCATAGTTATTATGCTGTGTAATTGTATACAGTTTACATTAACCAGAAAGCACAATCGGTTTGATTTAGTCCATGAAATATTGTCCTCTCCAATCGAATCCACAAGCACAGTCTCTTTGAAAGTCCATAATGTCCTTTGAAAGTCCAAACAATTTGTCCTTTTATTTAAAATCATACAGGTTTTTGTCCATGTAAAACAGTATTGGTTCTGTAATGAAAAACAGATGGCAGTTTACTATTCTTATACATTAGTATATGTGAGACAAAGAACTTCTATATACATGATGTAATGAATAATTGCCTGTAGAAATGTGAGTCTTCAAAGGAATTCAGGCTTTCAAGGCTAGGTCAAAGGTTACTATAAACAAGCCCTTCAACATCACTCTTAAAGTGAACCAGATGTGGTCTCCATTCCTTATACAATGAAAGTCTGTAATACTCTATAGGCCAAGGTATGGCTTCTCAATTTCAATGTTCTTGAAGCAATCTGAATAAAACTTATAATATTTATATCAACACATTAAATACATTTAAAGTACATAATAATATTTTTCAGGCCCATTCCTTTCGGATTGGGGCGGCTACCCAGGCAAGTGTTTTGGGTTACTCGGCTGCGGGCATTCAACGCATTGGAAGATGGGAGTCGGGGCGTTTTAAGTCTTATTCCCGACCTCATATGCTGTAACCCTCTTCTCGTTGTAGGTGGGCGGCCCCGGTACGTGTGGATACTAGGGCATTCCTATGTGTACTGGGCAGCTAGGCGAGCTGAAGACCGGGCCTACGGACGAAATTTGGGGTTCTCAGTGGACTTGGCCCGAGTCAGGTGGAAGGGCATTAGGGGCCTCCGATGGCAGCAAGTATATCCAGAGTTCGTGGCGCTCCATAAGTTTGTGTCAGGGCCGGTGGTGGTGGTGGTCCATGCGGGCGGAAACGACTTGGGGGTATCCAGGACGGTGGACCTTCTCCACGCGATTCGGCACGACTTGGCGAGGTGCATGGCGCTGTTTCCGGACATGACCTTGGTTTGGTCGGAGGTGGTTTCCAGGCCGTGCTGGCGCGCGCTGCCGCACTCTCGCGGTTTGGAGAAGAGCCGGCGCAAGCTGAATATTGCAGTGGGGAAATTTGTCCGGCGGTTAGGTGGGGTGGTCGTCCGACACGTGGAGCTGGAAGGAGAGAACCAGAACTTAATGAGGAGGGATGGGGTCCACTTAAATGAGATAGGGTTGGACATCCTTAACACGGGTTTGCAGAGTGGGATTGAGGCTGCGCTGTCGGCGGGGGGCGCGATGACGGCAGGAGGCGTGAGGGGAAGTCGTCATCGCGGTGGCGGAGCGCAGGCAGAAGTGATGGAGTTGCCGAGGAGGCTTGGGGAGTCGCAGCCTGTTGGGAGCTGATGGCGGAGGCAGGCTGCTCATGGACTCATGGTTTGTGGGGATAGACCTGTCTGTTGGGCAATCACCCCAACAGCTGACAGTATTTATGTTGCTGGCATGGAAAAATTAAATAAAGCTGTGGCCGATGCCCTTACCCAACTTTATACGGTCTCTGTGTGTCATTGGGAAAGGGGGGCACCGGGTGGGTGGTACAGTCATCTAGACAGCAGTCAGGGATAAAGAGCTTTTCAGAAGATCAGTAGAGGGCATATTTTCTGAATATGAAATCGGTGAAAACGAGAGTAAGTAAAGTAACAGTAAGAGTGACCGTGGCTACGTGAAGTCATTGACAAGGACAACATGGCACAGAGGTACAGTGTGACGAGAGCAATCTCGCCACATTGTATTGGAGAAGCCTGGTTGCCCGCCTGCTGCCTTTGGACTATGGACCAGACTTAAAAAGACTTATTTTCCCTGCAGAAAGGCTTATTTGTGCCTTTCTGCCGGGGTGTTCGGTAGATTTTATCTACCGAACAAACTACCGAAGGCACGACCACCCGGGAGCTGGAATGTGCCGCCAATTGACCACCCTGAAGCTGCGGTTAACCACAGCTTAATTGATGAATGCAGGGTGGTCTTTGTTCGTTTACCGAACACGTGGCGGTGGCCATTTTAAAAGTCCCGTACGGCCAGCGGTGTTCAGCACTTAAACTATGGAACTAAAAACGGACACTTATTTGCTGTAGCGTTACTTACCTTATCCGGGGGCCGGCCGCGGTCCTCTCTTCGAGCCGCGCGCGGTCCTGCTGCTGCACGAGCCACGCGCGACTCATCCGACAGCTTCAAATGGAAGGCGGGCAGTGACCGCGAGAAGCGGTCCCGTGTCCCGCCTGTATCTAAGAGCGCGCCGCGAGTCTCGGGCGCGCTCTTAAAGAGACAGTGGAAGCCTAAATTTCCAAAAGGCTCCCATTGGCCCCTGTCATAGCACACTCCCCATACACTTACCTTTTGGGGGAGTGGATATGACAGGAGCCAATCACATTAGTTTAGAAGCTATTTAAACGTACCTTTTTTCCTTAGTTCCTTGCCCTATCGTGGTTTCTGTTACAGTTCCCTTTAGCGCTTGTGGTGTTCAGTTGTGTTTCTTCGTTTTGACCTTGGCTTTGTATTCTGACTTCGTTTTCGCTTTGTCCTTATCTGTTCTGTTTGACGGCTTGCTGTTTACTGTGTTCCAGACCCCGGCTAGTCCTAGTTTACGCTGTCTCTTTGCCCCCTTGACCTCGGATCGTTCCTGACTCTGTCTCCTCTCATATCCGTCGAGTCCAGCCATTCTAAGGTCCGGTAGACGTATCTCTCCTCTGTGTTGCCTTCTGTTTAGCTGGATCCTGCGTGTAGGGGTATATTCTCGTTACATTTGCATGATCACCGCTGAGCCGTCCGCCGCCTGGTTCCTGTTCGTACAGTTTAACGAACACATGTCCATTTGGTATTTTATTTTATGTGAATGTGTTAACCCAGATAGCTATGCCATGGAGCCCATTCGTGTAGTTAAAGACTTTGGCTCCATGGCAATTGAACTGTGTGTATAGGATCTGAGCGCTATTCGGTAGTTTTGTGCGCTCAGATACCAGCTATCTGGGGATATGTGACATGTCTGTGTTTAATGTATAAAACTTAACTTTGTGTATTTTATGGTGTTTTACTGTCTTTGTGTTCCCACATGTATAATGGCGAGTTGCCTCTGTCCTGGGAGATAATTTAATTACTTCGCAATTATCTCCAGGGCAGAGGAGAGGAATCCGGGATGCATTGTGGGAAAGTATGGTGACTGTATGTCCTAAAATGATGTATGTTTGTCTTTTGTTACAGTCTCCCATCTGGTCCCCTAGGGGAGCGTCCACCAGGTGGAAGACCTGCACAAATACTGGGCGGGTAGCCCTGATTAAACCAGACCACTGCTTGACCCACAACACAGTGCTCTGTCTCGTCTTTGGGGGGATTCACTGTATGCTGTTAGAGACTGATTGCCAGGAGTGTAAGCCGCTTGGGAGCTTTTCCTGTTCGTCTGCTAGCAGCTATTCGTGAGGTTCCGGTTCGGGAGTTTGGAGTGCTACCTTATTCCCTTGTATGAAGTTCGGGAGTTTGGTGCATTCACTTGTATTCAATTCGGGAGTTTGGTGTTCAGCAGTAGCTGTGCCTGTGTCTCTGGAAGGGGGAGATCTACTAAATGGCGGTTTAACCCTTTTATGCCTGGGGGTGCCGTTACAATTGGTGGCAAGCGGCGGGATCGTTCCTACAGCCAGAAGGACAGCTACAGGAGACACCATTTCTTTGGATTTTACAATTTGAGGGCAACGCATGTCCCAGTACAGCGACTCTGACAGCACCAGGATGGAACCAGCAGTGGCGTACAGCTACTCTATGAAAGAGTATGACCTGATGGTGTGGTTTCACCTAAGCTTCTTTGGACCCAATCCACTGGAGAGATCGGTGTGGTTTGTGAGGAACCTAGTGTTTGAAAGGCTGCAACACTGGGCAGAACGAGAAGGTCAGTTGGCACATTGGGAGCCCAGTCTCCATTCCCCAGCAGCAGTGTGATATGCCGGGAATAGGGAGCCCAGTCTCCATTCCCCAGCGGCAGATACAGCAGGGAATTGGGAGCCCAGTCTCCATTCCCCAGCGGCAGAGTGATATGCCGGGAAGGCAGTGTGAAGTGCAGGAAGAGGAGAGCAGTGGCAGGCTGAGTTACAGGGGGCAGAGGTAGTTGTTCCTGCCCTCCAGCAGCAGAGTGATATGCCGGGAAGGCAGTGTGAAGTGCAGGGAGAGGAGAGCAGCTTCCTCCCTCCCAGTGGCAGGCTGAGTTACAGGGGGCAGAGGTAGTTGTTCCTGCCCTCCAGCAGCAGCGTGATTTTTGGGGAATTGGGAGCCCAGTCTCCATTCCCCAGCGGCAGTGTGATGTGCCGGGGAATTGGGAGCCCAGTCTCCATTCCCCAGCGGCAGTGTTATTTGTTGGGAATTGGGAGCCCAGTCTCCAGTCCCCAGCGGCAGAGTATCCAGCAGGGAATAGAGAGTTCAGTCTCCTTTCCCCAGCAGCAGGACTGTATTGGGAGGAGAGACAGTCGGTCTCCCTCCACGGAGGCTGGAAGTATGTATGGGAGAGGAACTTGCTACCCCGTCTCCCCAGCGGCAGATTATTAATGTGCAGGGAATAGAGAGCCCAGTCTCCTTTCCCCAGCGGCAGAGTGTTCTATCGGGAGAGGAGCCTGTTACCCCCTTTCCCCAGCGACAGCTTAGTGTACAAGGGGGAGACTGTAGATATTTTATTTAGTTTTGTAAAATGCTTCCAAAATTAAACAGAATAACAAAATAAATAACAAAATAACAATAGCAACCAACTCAAACATAATACCAAATGAAACATAAATACCCAAAAATTAAACATAAATACTGAAATAAACTCTGGAAGGCGCACTATTAGGGGAGTAAACCCATACCAAAATTAAATAACTGGGAAATAACAGGGAGAGGGATTAACATAAAGGGGGGGGACTAAATCATAAGGGGAGAAATTTAAAAGGCGGGGGGCTCCATTACATCATGGAGCACTGGGGAGGGGAGGAGAAAGGCTGAAAATTTCTCTAAGGGGGTCTACATAACAAGGGGACAAGGGGGGGGACAGGACCCAATTGACCTCAAGTCCACAGCCAGCTAAACATAACCACATACCAAAACATAATAATAATAATAATAGACATAATAATAAACCTAGTAAAACCCACCACCCACTTGGAGTCCATTTCTCTGTCCATCACCATAACCCACCACCCACATGGAGTCCATTTCTCAGTTCAAAACAGTTCAAAACCACACAACCCACCACCCACCTGAAAACAAGTCCATAACCCACCACCCAAAAGGAGTTCATTTTTCTGTTCAAACCACATAAACCCACAACCCACATGAAAATTCTTGTCCATAAACCCATCACCCATAACCCACCACCCACATGAAATCAAGTCCATAAACCCACCACCCGCAAGGAGTCCATTTCTCAGTTCAAAACACACAAAACCCACCACTCGCATGAAAATTCTTGTCCATAAACCCACCACCCACATGAAAACCATTTTGTTCAAACCCACCACCCTCAAGGAGTCCATCCCTCCGTCCATAATACACCCTTAGTGTTTTACCCCCCACCCAAAAGCAGAATGTTCAATTGTCCATATTACAAAATCACACACAAAACCCACCCTAACCCAAACAGTACCAAAAACCGTGCAAAACCATTACCATAACCTAACTACCCTACACTACCCTACCTATACGCAGAGGAAGGTACTCGTCTGCTAAAGTGTGGTAGCCTTCCATGAAAAGGAAAAAAAAACAGTTCAAAATCTAAGGGGGAAAGGTGAAAACAGATTCGGAATTCCCCTTACCAAGACAAGGGCGCCCATGGAGCGGTTCAAGGCGGGTGGACCTTGAGATTTCGCCACAAACGCTGCCAAATGGACGAATCCATAGAGGCCCTTTCGGTGGTATAGATCCCACAAACCGCCCTCAGAATGTCTGCTACCACCACCTGACAGGAAAGGTCTTTACGTTGAAGGGAAACCTGACACCGTGCCATCCAAGTGAAATACTTAACCACTGAACTGACTACATAAAGAGTGCCCAAATCAAAAGCCCTCCTCCCTGAGTTGGACGTCCCATACGCCCACTCCGCGTAAGTCCAGCGGGATAAGCAGGGGATGCCCAAGGCGGCTGAGACCTCTTTGTAGACCTGTACGTTAAAGGGGCACTCGAGGAGGAAGTGGTCCATGGACTCCACCTCCCCGGAACATTCCACCCGAGGACAACCACGATCCGTTATGTTCCTGTACTTCAAGTTCCCTCGAACGTAAAGTCTACCGTGGAAGGAGAGAAACGCCACGTCTCGGTATTTCTCCGGAAGGCGCCTGGAGTTGATGTTTTTCAACCCCGAGGCGAGAGTACTTGGCGGGCAGTCCTTCAAAGCAAGCTGAATGCCAAAGTGGGTGGCCAGGACCCTCCCGTCGAGAAGCTTCTTGGGAGTGTCCCGAACCTCCTCCACCGTGACGTTCCACCTGCGCAGAATTCCCACTCCCTCGATGACCGAAGTCGGAAGATAGCTAGAATGTCGAACTCTCATGCTCTTCACCCTCCCACCCTGAAACCAGTCTACCAGGAAAGGTGTGACCCACTCCCTGAATATACATACCCAGCCAGGCTTCTCATCCTTCA